>NW_007246167.1:168860-376580 GCF_000164805.1 Carlito syrichta
GCAATCCACTCACCTCAGCCTCCCAAAGGCGCGGGATTACAGGCTGAGCCACCGAGCCCGACAGATATTCAGTTTCTTAAGGAATGGTGCTATTTATTTTTTTCCTCCATAGTTCCCAATGTCTCAATTATTTTTTATTTTATCTGGGAATTAAGATGTCTAAAACATGACTGAAAGAAGTTTAAAGACACTGCACACAAACCAATGTCAGCATAATATGAATAGCAACAATTTTCTCCTTCGGAAAGACCCAGATTTGAATCTCAATTCTATAGATTACTTTACTACCTTGTATACTTTGATGTGTGTGTACTTTGATGTGGCTACTGTTATATTTGCACTGAAGACACCCTCTAGCTGTGTTTTGACCCCTAAGACTATCAAGTGAAAAAGGCCAAACTAACCTCCAGGTGATCCAAGATGCACTGATTGCAGCTTGTCAGCCATTGGACAGAGTGAAAACATCCTAGATTATTTAGTCATCAGTGATCTACTAGATCACTATTGATATACGAGACAGCCCAGCAGAAATCAAGCAGACCAAGGTCAGAAGAAACACAGCCAATCCAGAGAATTCCCAGGTCAAGAAAAGCGCGCGCGTGTGTGTGTGTGTGTGTGTGTGTGTGTGTGTGTGTGTGTGTGTGTTTTAAGTCATTAATGTTGGAGTACTTTATTACTCAAATGTTGGTAACTGTCACACAATTAATCATTTCTTAGCTCAAAAACACATCTTGCATGAATTTTGTTCTGACAAAGAAGCTCTTTAATATAATATGTAACAAAATTAAACTAATGATGTAATCACATTTGAGATAGGAAATAAATCTTTAAGTTGGATATATTATTCATTCTTAACTGCTAGATCACAAGCCATATCAAATACTACCGTTAAGATTTCCCTGATTTCTTTTTCTGAAAGCAATTTATCTCTATTTGTTTTTCCATACTTTTTAAAATTGTATTTCTCTTGACACCTAATTTATCAGTTTTTATATTGTAATAATTTTATATGTGTACATTTTAATCCCAGATTACTTTAGATAAGATGATGGTAAAATAACTTTTTGTTTCATCCTCATTTATCATCGTGGGTAACACAGTGCTTGGCACATAAAATTGTTGATCATATTGCCTTGCAGGAAATCACTATTTTCCTTGAAGTATTATTTTGGTATCATGATATCCCATGATTTAAAGTTTATTCTTTGAAATAAGAAGTTTATTTTTATGTAATACCTCAGAGTTGAAGAACATTTCCTAGACTTTACTTGAATAAATATTGAGACGTTAGTATAAACTGTAAAACACACGCTAAGTAGTATCCTGTAAACTTCTTATTTACCCAACTTTCATCATGAATGAAAGTTATTCTGTTATTGCTTCTTTTAAGCCCTTTCAGCTGCCTGAGCAAGAAAATAGGTATGTCTGTTAATCTATGTATATGTGAATATCTATAAATATCTATATATAAACAGCTGAAACTGTATTAAGTCAAACATGAGTTCACAGTGATGTCTCCAACATTAATCCATTACCACATGGATCATTTTAGCCTCCTCCCCTTGCTTATCTGTAAACTCCCTCTCAAAAAGTTAGAAACTAGGCTCCCATTCAATTTATTTAATTGTTCGTTTCCAGTATACCTATATATTGCAGTATCAAAATTTTTAATGCAGATACACTGGGAAAATCTCATATGTCCCTTGTACACATTAATGCAATGCATTTTCTCACTGATGAGTCATTATTAAAACAATATTTTCAAATAAAGTCCATAGTTTCCATTTAGAGTTCACTATTTATGTTGTGCAGTTATATGTACTTTGACAAATATGTAATGTATCTACCATTACAGTATCATACAGAATAGTTTTTTTAGCCTGAAAATTCCCTATGCTTCATCTATTCCTCTACCATTTTTTTTGTTGAATCCCTTACAACTACTGATTTTTTACTGTCCTTGTAATTTTCCCTTTTATGTAATGTCATATAGTTGGAATCCTATAGCATGTGCCCTTTTCTGATTATCTTCTTTCACTTAGGAATATGCAATTAAGTTTCCTTCATGTGTTTCCCTGACTGACTAGCTCATTTTTTTTCTATCTGCAGATAATATTTTGTTGCATGGATATACAACAGTTTGCTTAACTATTTACCAATTGAAGAGCATCTTGCTTTCAATATTTGAAAATTATAAATAAAATTATGAATTGTGGATTTATAAACACTCATGCACAGGATTTTATACTGACATTAATTTTCAATTCATTTGGGTAAATACCAAGAAGCACAATTGCCAAATCATATGGCAAGACTGATTTGTTTTGTTAAACCTGCCAAGCTGTCTTCTTAAGTGACAATACTATGCGGGGGTCCGAAGGAGAGACAGGCAGGCGAAGGACGAAAATATTATATCCGGACACCTGCTTCTTGAACAGATGACAATTTAATGTTAGTTAACACAGAGCTTTTATACCATTTGTAAAGGGGCAAGACAAAGAAAATTCCTTCACGTACATATCCTCTACAAGTTACCACCATCTAGTGGTCTTAGCAACAAACAAGCCAAGGGCCCTGTAAACATTCAGACAATGAGTCTTATTCATAAGGCCAAAGATGATAGTTTTAGTCCAAAGTCCCGAATTACAGTCCTTGAACTGTCTCCAGAAAGTTTCCAAGTGTAAATTTCTTCATGTAGCAGTTGTTTTCCTTCTGGGCTTTATGGCCTTCAGAGTTTTGTAATTGCCTTTCTTGTCCAGGTGTCTTCGTTACTTTTCTCTTATTCTGCAGTGCTTGTTTCTAAAGAAAACTCAAAAGAAGCTTTTAGTAATGTTTCCTAGGTCCCCAAGGTTGCTTTCTATCTTTAGTTAAGTTATCATAAAAGTGTCTGATTAGTATATTATGAGTTCAGCGAAAACCCACTCTATAAACCTTAACTTAGAGTTTTAACTATTGAATTAAGTAAAAACCTTAAAGATAATCTTTATCCTAAGTCAGTGAAAACAGTGTTATAAATCACCTACATAACTCCTATATAAGTGTTAGAACTTATAATGAATTCATAATGAACTTACTATAAACTTGTGCTTCTAAAAAACCTTATGTCTAAATACTAAACAACATAATTCTAAATCAAATAAGGAGTGAATATACTTATATCATTTATTACTTAAGCAATATCTAGTAACTTATAACCAAGTGAAAGAAAGCATTCTTGATGTGCTTCAGAGTTTAACCCTTGCATATGTTAGAAAAGGTCAAGCGGCATAGTGGGAAAATGGAAAAATGAACCTTGACATTTCCAGGTTAGCTGTGAGTACTTCGCATAAACATGCCATTTTCTTCTTCCACGACTGCACAGAATTCTTTGGCAGTACCAAACAGCAAAGACGGAAGACAGAAGGGCCTCAGCTGCCCAGACTCACTTTGCCGCCGGGGGTCCTCAGCGCACCTGGGCTTTGTCAATCAGGTGGGCCTCCAAGGCTGGGTCCCAACAATACTATTTTACATTCTCACCAGTAATGAGTGAGCATTCCTTTTGCCCCACATCCTCACCAGAATTTGATGTTGTCATTAAAAAAAATTCCAACTATGTTAATGGGTTTATAGTGGGGTCTCCATGTTTTTTTTTTTAATTTGCAATCTTCTAATGACATTTGATACTAGGTAAATTTTCATATACTTATTTTCCATCTGTATGTTTTCTTTCTTACAGTATCTGTTCAGGACTTTTGCTAATTTTTAAATTTTTTCCACTGCTGAATTTTTAGATTATTTCATATTTTGGATATCAGTCCTTATTTAGATATGTGTTTTACAAATATTTGTTCTCATTCTTTAGCTTGTCTTTTCATTCTTGTGGCAGTGTCTTTTACAAAGTAGTTTTCATTTTTAATAGATATATTAATATTTTATTTAATATATTATACTCTTGGTGTTGTATCTAAAAATGTATTGCCAAATCCTAGGACATTTATATTTTCTCCTATATTATGTTATACTAACTTTATAGCTTTGCATTTTATACTCAGCTGTATGATCAATTTTTAGTTAACTCTTGTGTAAAGTACAGGATCTGTGTCTAAGTTCTTAGTTGTCTTTTTTTTGGCATGTGCACATTCAGTTCGGGTACCATTTATTTAAAAAATCTATTCTTAATTCATTGCAACTTTGATTGGCTGACTATATTTGCATGGTTCTATTTCAGGACTTTTTATCTGTCCCATTGATTGATGTGTCTATTCTTTCACCAATACACAGCCTTAATTAATGTAGCTTTGTAAGAAATCTTGGGTAGTGTCAGTTCTCCAAATTCTTCTTCCTCAATATTCTGTTGACTATTCTGGATCTTTTGCCCTTCCATATGCAGCCTAAAATCAATATCCCCCAAATAGCTTGATGGCATTTTAATTAAGACTGTCTTGAATACATAGGGCAATTAAGGAAGAACTGACATCTTCACAGTATTTTAAATCTTTCAATTCATGAACACAGACTATCTTCCTGTTTATTTAGATATTATTTGATGGTTTTATAAGAGTTTTGCAGTTTACTACATCCTGGACATATTTTTTAAAATTTATATCAAAGTATTTTATTTTTGGTGCTAATTTAAAGAGTATTTTGCATTTAATTTTAAATTCCAATTGTCTATTGCTCATGTATTGACAAAGCAATTGACTTTTGTATATTAATGTTATGTTCGGTAACCTAGCTATATTTATTTATAAATTGCAGGAGTTCTTGTCAGCATACTTTTTGGTACTTTTTGAGAGAAACCTTTATATTCATACAAGAAGTATTGCCAAATATAAGACATTAACTTTCTTTGGTTTATATTTATATAAATGTGTTATTAATACATGTTCTAAAATTCGATGAGAATTCTATAATTCTGATATGTCTCAGTGTATGTCATCAGTTTGTAGTTTATGTGATTCCTAAAGTATGTGATTCCTAGTGTATGCTATCAGTTTGTAGTTTATGTGATTCAAAAAGAAAGCCACTTTTTGATAATTATAGGTAACCCAAGTTTTTGGGAACCTTGAGAAGACAAAAATTCATCTAATTCATAGAGGTATCTGCAAGCACAGATAAATTATTGACTTGGATGGAGATGTTTTTAAGAGTCTAATCTGTGATTCCTTATGAAAAATGGTTCAGCCAACACAATTTAAAGGGACTATATGGCCAATAATTATTCTTGCTGCACCTTAGGCAAATAATCAGGGCAAGTATAAAAAAATAAAGCTTAGTTTCCAAATAAATTTGTCCTACTATGATTTATCCTTCATATAAATGGAAACTGGAGAGAAAAAAAATATGTTGTAGAAAAAAGCCTAGAGTATACTTTTTATTAGATTCTGGCCTTGTCCATTGTTTTCAATTTTTCATTATTTGCCTATAATTTGCACTGAATCTTGAATTCTTGTGTGACTACACTTCTCTAAACTAATGTCAAATTTTTTTCCATTTTTTCTGACTCAACATCCCTGAGATTAAAACTACTTTTTCCTAAATTTCCACAAGCCAAAACTAGACAATATCACATAAAGTTTGAAAAAAATCATTACAACTTATATATAAACAGTCTTCATGTTTGTTGGTATATACATTACTTTTTAGACCATGATCTAAAAATCTTCTGTCCTCTTGGCTAAATAAAATAAATTGAGTTAATATTAATTTTTAACCTTTGTTTTTCTTTGGTTTCCATAGAAATACTTTTTATTAAATATCTAATTGCTCAAATCATAGTGGCCTGACTTTGGTGGAAGCCTATCTGCAACATCCTTGCCTGGAAAAAGACACAACTATTATTATTTAGATGGACTGGCCAATTCTTAGGACTAAAAGAGTGCTTCAATGGCTTCTATATGAATTTACCAACCCAGTTTCTCGACCGTGAAACTTCTTGGGGAAGCTTCATACCAAAAAATTCTGGGGCTCAAAAAGTAATACCGCAAAATGAAAGCATCAGAGGCAAATGCTTTTCTTTCTTCATTATCCTCTAAGTTTAGCTATAGAAACTAGAATGCCTCCTTCCCCAAGGTGGCTCATAGAAACCAGAACACTTTTCCCAAAGCTAGTGATAAGAACTAAAAAAAAATTACTCTAATTTTCCTTTTACTTTTGTGGGTAAAAATTGTTCATAAAAAAATTATCTGTCCTACCTTGTTTTGACTATAAGTCATAAGACTCTCATGACAGAGAAAGCCATATCCTGAAGGAAGGATGCATATACAGACAGGCCAACAAGAAGCTAGTCAGACAGACCTTGCTAGAACTGAGTATCACATGTTCTCACTCATAAGCAGACCCTAAACAATTATCATAATCTATAAGAAAGGGATTGGCAGTAGTGGGAAACTGCCAGGGGAGTGAGGAGGGTACCTGATCTCAAACCAGGTAACCTTTTTGTTTAATCATATTTCTACATTACTACCCAAATTTTATTAAGCCTAAGCATAAAAATGGATAATTTCCCCTATATCTTTGGGTCTTTATTCTAAAAATTCCCACATATATACATGAAATAAATTTGTATGCCTTATTCCTATTAATCTACCACTTGTGAGTTGATTTTTCAATAAACTTTCAGAGGACCCTTTGCCCCTACGCTAATACATTCATTTGGTGCTGTCAATTTCTCTCTAAACAGTACTTTTGCTACATCCCACAAATTTTGATAAGTTGCGTTTTAATTCAGTTCAAAATATTCTAAATTTCTCTTAGGACAAGTTTTTTGACTCATGTTTCATTTGGTAATATTGTTTATTAATATCTAAATACTTTGAGATTTTCTGTATCTAAGCTACTGATTTCTAATTTAATCTACTATGACTTGAGAACATATTTTTATGATCTGTACTTTTAATATTGTTAAGCTGTGTTTCATGGTCTAGAAATAAAATTCATGTGAGCTCGAGTAGAATGTGCATTTTAATTTTGCTGGCTAAAGTAGCTAGACAATAGATTCATTCTTTAAGAAAGCATAACAATCTTTAACACATATGCTACTAACAACATAGGGTCAAATTACAGGAAACGAAAACTAATATATGTGGTACATATACACAATGGAATATTACATAGCTGCAAAGAAGGACAAAATTATGAACTTCACAGTTACTTGGATGGATTTAGAATCTATAATATTCAGTGATCTAGCACAGAAACAAAGAACTGAGTATCACATGTTCTCACTCATAAGCAGACCCTAAACAATTATCATAATCTATAAGAAAGGGATTGGCAGTAGTGGGAAACTGCCAGGGGAGTGAGGAGGGTACCTGATCTCAAACCAGGTGATGTGGGACCAAAGTGAGACCCAAACTTTACCTGTATGATGACCAATTGTATACCTAATCCTGAATTGTACCCACATCTTTAAAATAAATATATATATAAAAGAGTTGATCGGTTTATCATTATACAGTATGCTCAATTATCCCTGATAATTTTCCTTGTTCTTTAACTGTTTCACTAAACTCTCTTCTTGCTTGCCTGATTTTTGAGGAGAAGTTGATGTAACTCTTACTCTTGCTTTTCTATAGGTATAGTACCCATCTTTCTCCCCTCCATAGCTGTTTCAGCTTCTTTGAAGATTGTCTTCCTATAATGTGCTTTCTGCTTTATAAATATTATATGCTTGGACATATATTTATTTGATTTTTTTATCTGATTGATATTCTCTGAGCTTTCTATGTTATTAATTTAAGAAAATTCCTGACCATTGTTTCGTGGAATATTTATTTAGAACCTTTTTTTATTTTAGTATTCTATAATGCACGTCTTCTACACATTTTACAATTGTCCTATAGTTCTTGGATATTCTCTTTTGTTTTTCTCATTCTTATTTCACTTTGCATTTCAGTTTTTAAAGTTTATATTAACATACCTTTGCCCCCATTGATAATTTTCTCAGTGTGTTCAATTTCACAGTGAATCCATCAAAATTATTCTTCATCTCTGTTACAGTATTTTTGGTGTTTAGTATTTCCTGTTGACTCTCATAATTTCCATCTCTTTCTTATACCACCCATCTGTTCTTCAATGTCACATATCTATTTCATTAGGGCCCTTAATATATTTAAATTCTCTATCTAATAATTTCAAAATTTGTGTCATATCTGAGTTTGGTTCTAACTTTTGATTTGTTTCTGTAAACTATGATTTTCCTTTCCTTTAGCATGAAATTTTTTGTTAAAGTCCAACATGACCCTATAAATGATCACAGGAATTGAGATAACTGGGTCTTTTATTGTAAAGTTTGTCTAAATCTGGCCAGGAGCTGTGCTATGGTTAATGTTTGTTATACATTTAGGTGCCAGAGATTTTCTTTCTCTAATATATATTTTTTTCTCTTTTGTCTTTGGGTTTCTCTAAGACTCCCTTTTCTATTGTCCTTGTCTTGCAACCCTTTCAGTTTTAATTCAATGTCACTGTACTGGAGTCCTTTTTATGTGGTAGTAAGGTGTGTGTCAGGGAAGTTTCCACAATCTTATGATTAAATATTTTTTGTATAGTCTGAGTCCCTGGACTTTGGGAGTATTTTTCAGATTTTCTCTCTCTTTTTTTTTTTTTTTAGGTAAATTTGGAAAGCTAGAAGGGTTTGGGGCTCACTAAATGTCCCCCCTACCCAGGTCAGATAAGGCTTGGTAAAGTTGTTCCTTTGGAGTGTAGAATTTGTTTATGGAGAATGCTCTGGGCGCTTTCAAAATAATTTTTTCCCCTTCCAGAAACATGAAGAGGCTTTTTCTGGGATCTTCACCCTTAGAATATTGTGGGTCTCTAAGAAGTAAAATGCCTGAAACTATTGGGGCTCCACTTAACAGTGGGCCCATATGACTTTCTTACTCTCAAGTTAATCTAGACTCAGTCTCCAGCCATGAATCAAACTTCCTTTTTAATTTTTCCTACCAGTTTACAGATCCAGCAGCTTCTTCGTCAAGTAAGATATAAGTTGATCTGTCTGTGACTTTCTCTGTATTCACCTGTGCCTACAGATTTCACAGGGGCAATTTGCCCTGTGACCTCAATTTTAGACAAGTCTAAGAGAAGTCATTGATTTTTAGGTTGCTGAGCTTTTCTCTTGATGTAACAATAGGAGTGACAACTTCCAAGCTTTTTACATGTCCAAGCTAAAACTGAAGTTCTCATCTGTTGCATTTTTATCTTATGAATTTACATCAGGAAATCATATATAAAATTGTAACTCTTTTGATGGTTTTAGTATGATACCCATTTTCTGGAGCTTTCTGTTTTTGTTTTATTTTATTATTGGTGGAGGATAAAGATGAACAGTTCAGTGTCTGACCATCCTTCTCCTAGAGATTCCGTGATCAAGTAGGTACTTCCAAAGATTCTTGATAGCTATTACTGTGACTGGTCACATTTTGCCTTCAAAGTTAAAATTTGCTTTTTTTTCTAAGAAATCCTTTTCAGTAGAAATTTCATTGTTCATCTACTTTAGTAGCTTAAACAGAACAGTCACTCAAAGCACTTTTTTGAGAAACTGGTGTTTTCTTCTTTGATGTATTTCTCAATGCTCTTTTGATGAAAATGTTTTCTTTGAGCTTCCTATGGGTTATAATTAAGTGTTAGCAGAGAAAGCTAACTATTAATGTATCTGTTCTAATATTTCTTTTACTCTTGAAATCACATAAAGAAATTTCTGGCACTCCAGTTTCATTAAGGAAAGTCACCAATGAATAAAAATTTTAATCAAGTAACTATTAACAAATCAGTTACTTTAATCTTTGTGTTAACGCATTGACTTCAGAATCTCTAATATTTGCATCTGTATCAATAAATTCAATCATATCTGAACCTATATTTCTCCCTCTTGGAAAAAAAGCATCCTCAGAATTTACTGCCGCACATATTCCACCATTTTGTAGCTAACTGATTATAATAAATTTTTGTAATTGTGTATATTTCTATAAAAACTTTTTCTTGATTTTGTAAGTTGCTTCCTCTACACCAGACCCATGCTAGTATTTGGCTTTATTTATAAGTTTAGCAAGGTGACATGTTGAGAATGAGACTTAAAAAGAATTGGATTTCCTTTGCCAGGCTATGCACTGGCTCTTAAAATAAGGCAGTAATAACTTCATTGTACAGAGGAAGAGGTTAACGAGACTCAGTGAAATTTGTGGATTTGGAGAAATTTGTGTCATCTGAATCTTCCCATGTATTCTTTCCATTCCATAGAATCAACAGAGTTATATTCTTCCTCAATAATGCCCTAACTTTTCTTTAAGAAATATGGTGTTTAAATTAAAAATAAATTGAAATCTGATAATTTATAAAATCAATTGTTGAGTTTAATTGTTAGCTATATGAATGCTCTGGCTGAAAATATTGAGAGATTCTTTAGAATGCTTGAACAAATTTCACGGTTCTCAGACTATGCCTTGATCTAAGATGCAGTTTATTTCTATATTATTTCTTTTCTTCAAGGTTTTCTATACAATTAAAGTGCACACCAATCCCACACTCTTATATAATGTATTTGAATAACCCCTTGATCGTTCCATGGCCTTGTTTTCAACAGTTACTTTATTCAAAGTAGTTACAGGAAACACAGTTATTTATTTTGCCACTGTATGCCATGTGCTAAGGTCTTACGGGGCATCCGTGTGAGCTGCATTCCTACTTTTTTCAGTACTGGCTTCGCCACGTGGCCACTCATTTAATTGAAGTTCTCTTGCCTAAAACCTCTTACAGTCCCCCTTATGTAAGCCCTATGATCTTACTTGCAACAAAAAAAAATTCATCCTCTTATTTACAAAAAAACGGAAGTTTGTCAAAGAATAATAGAAAGAGCCTGATGCATAGAAAATATATAAGGATAAACTTGAGTCTCCTCCTCCAGAAACACTACTCCAAGGTCAGCCAGAGAATTTACCTCTTGAGAAAACTGCTGGTGTTGTCTTTCCAACCCTAAAGCACAAAATGAAATGCATTCACCTTTATAAGATCACTTTCTATACCGATGGCCTCACCAATTTTATTTCTGCCTCAGCAAGAAACTCACACCACTGCTAATATTCTTCAAATACACTGTTGACAACTATATTGGTAACACAGGAGTTGCCGCACAAAGTCTATGCCACCAGTTACCTATTATGGACCAAATTAACATGTGCTTGATTAACAGGTAGGTCATCACATACCTACCTTTTTTTTGCTAAGGAGTCTAAGAATTCAAATTCTGATTCCTGTTTGTGAGAGACAGGATTTATGAAAATTTCCTGTCATGCAGATACTATTCAACAAGCTGCCACATATGTGACAAATGTCAATCACAGTAACCAGCTACAATGATTAATCTCACTCTTTTTGTTACGTTAATCCGTTTTGGATTTTAGTCACCTTTGTTTTTGCCTCGCTTCTAGGGCAACCTCTAGCCACAGGCCTGCCTGATGACTGCTGTCATGACTGCTGGATTCAGCATTCACTGTGCACTGCATTATTGCCAGAATTTTGTCTTCTTTCCTATTCTCTAGAGTAGTCCCAGTGTATGACCCAGTACAATCTAACAGTACTATCAAACAACTAATAATAAGCGTGATATGGAGTTTTACTTACTATGATTTTAGACTCTAAATTATAACTGAGAGTTTGATAATTTTTGGTTTTGAAAATTACTGCTTTTAAAATAGTTTTCTTCTTGGGACTCAGGCCAGAATTAATAGTGTGACAAGAGTAACAGCATCAATAAAGACCCAAGCTCCAGGATGCTGGCATTAGTCTCTACTTCTACAGGCATTAGGCCTGCCACACCTGTTATCAAAAGAGGTGCTCAGGCAGCAGAGCAAGCGGGAACAGAGACAATAGCAGCATGAGAACTCCAGCGGCCAAGAAGAGAATATAATTATCTCTGCTCTCTAGAGCATGGTTTTTAAACCAAAGATTGCTGAAAAACATACATGCTGGGTCCCACTTCATCCAATATACTGATTTGGTAGACCTGAGTTAGTACTTGGTCACCTACATTTATAAACAAATGAATCAATGTTTCAAGATTCTGAAGCATGTTCTTTAATTAAGAATACGGCTTTGATGGTAGAGAAGATTTTTTTTAGTGGAGATAAGAATGGAAGGGCCGATATTCCATATTGGGTTAATGGCCCACAATGAAAGCCAAGAATGAGAATAACAGGTATGCATGCTTTGGTTGTCATCTCAGAAGAAATCTTATGTAGAAGCAGGGAAGCAATGCAAAGTTGAAAGCAGTGGTCAGAAAGAATTACAACCCTACCTCTTCAGTATTCTGCCAATCAAAATACTGAATTAACATTAAGATATCAGAATTCTGACCACAATGAACAGATTGCAAAGTTTTATATTATTTTTGAGTTATATAGATCTATTCTACACCTATGTTTCTTTGGCTAAATTCCTTTTATTAATAATATATAAGGTACTAGCTGAAAGCTAAAATTTTAGTAGGCAATAGAATTTTTGAGCTATTTATTCAGAAGATAATTGAATTATGGTGTGTATTTTTTAGCGACATGGGGTATTTGCTTCTTATTTTATTTAATACAAATAATTCTATAAAGTAAAATGTAGGGAGGAGCCCATACATGTGCAAATTGTAATAGAACACATTATTAGTATTTGTTATTTTATCTTTTCTTTCCTTAGTTATTTTCCTTGCAACTTGAAACCCTAAAGTATAAATTAAAAGCATAATTAGACAAACACTATTTCTCACACATTTCCCTATAAGTGCTATTTTGGAAATGTAAAGGAATCAACACTTTTTTTTTCTACAGGTAGATATTTCTACATTCAGATGTTTTTGATGAAATTGATAGAATCTTTACGGGAGAAAAAAATATAAGGTTGTAACACCTGAATAACAAAGTCCGTGAAAGGCGCACATCTTAATCTTTATGTATTGAAGGAAGAGTTAAGTTGATTAGTTATCTGTTTTTGATTTGGGGGCTATGTGTTTCTGTTGACCCCTTTTGTTCAGTGTCTTGTGGATGAAGCTGCTGAGTTTTTAATCTCACATATTCTATCACAGTCTCTATTGGAGATGTAATCACTCAACTGTCAAATCTATTTTGAAAAAGATTTTGGAGAGAGAATACAGTGATTTATTCTTTACTTCTCTAAAATGATCTTTTCTAAGAATTGTGCTACAAGCATACACAAGGGATAGTGTAATACAATCTCTGACAACATTAGTTTGCTAACCTTATCCAATAAAGAGATTCTTCTTACAAAGGTTTATTGTATTATCTCATCTCATGGTGGCATTGCACTCTTTGAAAAAATATCACCTGCTCAGAGAAATGCAAAGGAAATCATATCCTTGAATGGTAAGCACATATTCCAGCTTTTACAGAGTAACAGAGCAACACAGCTAACATCTCGTGCCATCACATCATCAGTCTACTATCATAACTAATACACAGATGCATACATTTCATTGAATGTAAAGTGCACGATAATCAACCCAATCAGAACAAGAGCATTTACTTGTCCTAAAGATTGAATGACAGATTTCCATCAATTCTATAACTATAACATTGAGTACTCAAAATTAACAATGCCATGGAGTGTTGGTACAATGAGAAGACAAAGTGTGTGAAAACTAGAAAATTCTAGGTTGTGATGTGTACAGACAATGAAATCAAATTCAGTTTAAGAAACAATAGCAATGATGTGATGGTGCTTTTTAAAACACATGGAAACAGGCTTGTGGGTTGAATGATAGCTAATATTTTCAGTTTCTGAATCTTTTGTCCTGAAACCCTACTATTCACCCTACGAGTGAGGGAAGGATGCTTGCACAAATGGTACAGCATTGATAAAACCACAACTCCTGACATCATGCAGAAGAGATAGCAGTTTATTAGTCACAGTCTAAGAGAGGAGGATACTGTGAGCCAGACAGAGGCACAGAGGGTTTGAACTCATGGACAGAGTGAACAGGGATATGGGAGGCAGACTTTCTGGTAACAAGAGAATGAGGTGACCATTAATTGCCACAGACTTATTTGAATAATTCTGCCGATTGGCAGATAACTTAAGACCACTACTAAGTGATAAACAGACACTGCCCTTAGTCCTGTGATAAGAAGGGATACTTGGCTAGGAAATCTTACCCAAGGGACAGAGTGAGGAGGGAAACTAGTGGTTTGGCTACTTAAAGCCTTCCTGATTTTTCCAGCTGTCAAGGAAGCAATTAATACTGAATTTTAATTTAAGACCCTATATCATATTTTAAATAAATTTATAGTGATTATATAGTAGTCTGTATTATTCCCTTCTCATTTTGATAAGGACATCCCTGGTGAAAACTACCTGGAATTAATTAACTCACAAAGAATTTTCATTTTTAAAATGTGTGCTTACCTTGTTTTTTCCATAATGGAAACATCACCTCTTTCTGAAATAAAACCTAAAACTTTGTTTCAGTGAAGTTATGGGAAATGCCTATAAAAAAAAAGTTGTTATTAATATCCATGTAGCACACCTGTGCATTTTCCATAACAACAGATTAATAAAGAGAAATCACAAATTTGGGTTTAAATTGCAAAGACTCACACTCAACAGTATTTCACAAAGAGTTTGGCTCCAGGTAGAATTAGGTAATGGCTATTTTCTTTTTATTCTCTCTAGTAGAACAATGCTTAACACTATTGATATATCATAAACATTTAGTCTTGCTCTTCCAAATAATTTCCATTCTGTTTGCTGGTTTAATTAGTGTGATTTCTTTTTAGACAATCAGATTCAAGATGGCAAACTTCCTTGAAAATCATATTTTAGTAAATTTTGATCTAAGATTTGAAAGTGACTCTTCAAAAGTCAAAAATGCAAATGTTTAGTGAGAACATTTAACATCACCGTGATAGATTCATTTCAAAACTTTTCACACTACACCTCAGAAACCATTTAAGAAATGGCTAATGAGTGGTTTATAGCCTTCCATTTTTAAAAATGTACTTTCACTATGCTTTAGGTGTGAAGAGAATTTTAGCTCATGTACTTCTGATATAACACCATTAAGTTATATCAGGAACACATCATTTCAATCTAAAGGACATAAAATAGTTTTTGAAAGTTTATAAAAGTACTAGTACTAAAATTTGCAGAGTGAAACATATAAATGAACTCCCCCAAAAAGATTGCCTTTGAAATTAACAACTGTCAGTCGGGCTCAGTGGCTCAGCCTGTAATCCTGTGCCTTGGGAGGCTGAGGTGAGTGGATTGCCTGAGCCCGCAGGTTCAAGACCTGCCTGGGCAACTTAGTGAGACCTCATCTCTACAATACAAAAATTAGCTGGGTGTGGTGGCGCGCGCCTGTAGTTCCAGCTACTTGGAAGGCTGAGGTGGAAGGATCGCCGGAGCCCAGCAGGTCGAGGCTGTGGTGGCCGGGAGTGGCCACTGCACTCCACTCTGGGCGACAGAGAATCCAACTCAAAAAAAAAAAAAAGAAAGAAATTAACAACTGTCTATTGTGTGTGCCCTTTCAATGGAATTATGTTATTTAAAAAATAATATAGAATGTTGATTGTAAATATAATCATATTAAAAATCCACACTAGCCTTATTGCACTTCAAGAGCAGTAGGATTCACGCTACAACTTTAGTATGGCTACAACTATGCTATTGTTAAAAAAATCTATAATTTTAAAGACTTAGCACATGATCTGAATCACAGTTCATTATTAGATACCGATTTTAAGAACTTTACTATAACATTTATTTTATGATATTATTACAGTTGTCATACAGATGATTATATGTAAAAGAACAATCAACATTGCCTTAAACAATAAGGTTTTATTGTTGACTCATGAAGTTGAATTACACTTGGATTTTATGTAGTTGCAACCCTGAGATCAGGCATTGGTCAGGTGATAGGATACTTTCAGATCAGCTGTCCTCTATGGTCTTATTCCTTAGACTTGTTGATGGGAACAGAAACCATGCCTACAAGCTTTCAAAGTCATTTCCAGAAGGAAGGGGGATATTTTCAATTTGAACCATAGGATATTTGGCTTAAACTTTACTCTTAACAAGCCAATTTAATCTATGTGGCCAACAGTTGAAGCAATCATGCTGGGCAGAAGAATTCCAAGTGTTCACTGATGTAAACTGGACATTCCTTTTTGAGATAATAATTCTGGTCAGGAAAAAGACATTGCCTTGTCTGGCTTACACTACCAAAAAACCTGTGGAAAAGTGAAAAATAGATTAGATGAAATGAAATGTGAAGATTACCACAATAGCCACAACAATGGTGATAAAACTACAAGTGGTATGCCTGAAGTTCTTCAGAAAGTGTATATAATGTTTATTACATTTTTAACCAAATATTGCAAATTAAAACACTGAATATGCACATATGTATGTGTGTGTGTGCATGTGTGTATTTGATTGTAAAATACAACTCTCCACTAATTGGGAAAAATAAATTTATTATAAGATGATGCTTTCAAAGGCCAGCATGATTAAAAGGCAACTTTCTGCTATTTGGAAAATGTACTTTTCACAGGAAAAAGAAGTTTACAGGGATTTATTTTTATGGTTGATTCTTCCAATAAACTAATAAAGTTAATATAAAATAATATGGAAAATGGGAATCAGAATTAACTTCACAATTAATTCAGACTCTCAGAGTTCAATTTAGCATTTTATGGTATTTTACCATCTTTTCTTCTATATATAAATTTTTTTTTTTTTTTTTTTTTTTTTTGAGTTGGAGTCTCACTCAGTCGCTTCCGGCCACCGCAGCCTCGCCTGCTGGGCTCCAGCAATCCTTCCGCCTCAGCCTTCCCAGTAGCCAGAATTACAGGCATGCGCCACCACGCCCGGCTGATTTTTTGATTTATTGTAGAGATGAGGTCTCGCTGCCCAGGCGGGTCTCGAACCCACGGGCTCAGGCAATCCACTCACCTCAGCCTCCCAAAGGCGCGGGATTACAGGCTGAGCCACCAAACCCGGCTATGTATAAATTTAATTATAAAAATTAACAAAATTAGAATCACACAGTATATCTTTTTTCTCAAATCATGATTTCTTCCTTCATAATATTAAATTATGAATATTTGACATTGCCATTAAATGTTTTTCCAAATCCTATCTAATCAGTGCATATTTCCATTGATTTTTAACCATTGACTCTATTGTTTAGTCATCATTCTTGCTACTGTGATTGATACTGCAAGGGACATCCTTACTCATAAACCTTTATTCATCTTTGATTATTACTTTAGGATGCATTTTTCTTTAGAAATGCCATTATTTTTTACCTTTAGTGTGTTAATATGAATGCTTTTTATCTTAATGAGAATCCAATTGGGATCTGAATACTTTAGCTACCTTATTTTTATTCATTTTGATTTTGATGTATAACAGTTTTACAATACCAAAATTCCCCACTTAGATATGATAAATCCAATTTTGAAAATGCTTACAATTTTCTGTGCTTCAGAGGTTAAAAATTGAAGGCATAAATCTCATAAATGTCAGATATTTACAATAGAATATACTGGATTGGAGGGAATATCAATGGAAGAGAATGGCAGAGGGAGAGAGACATTGGATGAAACTAATAATGTAATATAGTCTTCTGAAATATTTTATTTTCAAATACGGTATCACTCATTGAAATCAACAGTTGGTTTTTATATTTCTAAATTTTTTTTCCTGCATAGAAGTCTAAGTAAAGCATATTATTTTATTATTTTATAACAAGGGCATATAACAAGCATCCAGTTCTGAAAACCCATTTTATAATTTATCAAAGTGTAAACTTTTAAAATGATACATAAAAAGTGAAAGCTTTTAATAGACACCCAGAAATGATTCCAAAGTGAAATAAATAATTTTATTTACCAAAATAAAGTCAGTGGTTGTTTTCTTATTTTATATGCTTCAGATGAATTATGAGCATAATGCTTTGGAACATAAGAAAAGGTTTTGTTTACATTTTGAACACATATTCCTGTCCAGTTTTTTATTGAGTGATATTTAATATTCCATTCATTCAATGCTTTTGGATAAAGCAGTGTGATTTTATTCTTCTGCTTCTTTCAGTATCAAAATAGGATGACAGAATAAATAAAATACTTTGTTAAATTTCAAGAGAAAATTCAATATCTATTGTCATTTTGAATGGGAAGACATTTATCTTACAAGTTCATATGGTGAAGTGAAAATGGAAAACAAGCCTGGTTACCAAATATGTATTTGTCAATTATAAGGAAGATACCCCCAAAATAAAAAGAAAAATAATTGTAATTATCTGCATTTAATATGAAAATTAATCTGTCCAAATTGCTTTTTTTGTTTCCCTGCCTCCTGTCCTTCTATCTGAATGAAACAGGTACTTATAATTACATGCAGTGGTGCACAGGGTCCTCCTTTCTCCCTGATACCGAACTTTAATGAATTTCATTATTCTTTTTTAATTTACATACTCTTGCAGAATAAAGATTCCCAAATCATTAACTAATTTGATATGTCTGAAATACCAATTCAATTGTCTGGTCCTCTGAGATTTTCAAATATCTTGTTCAAACACCTCTTAACTTCGTTTCTTAATTAGATACACCATGATGGATGGGATTTAATATCCCAGTCTCAAAGGGACAGTGAATCAGCCTAATTTTTATGACAATTTAGGAGACTTAGATTAAAAGTCATTTAAAACAATCAAGTCAGAGGTTACAAAGAAATATTCAGGGTCCCACGAATAAGTGTTAAAGTTATATATGATAAATGTTAAGAATGTCAATCATTTCCTTAGTAAATAATAAATATTGCTCAATGAGATTTTAAAATATGTGTTATTTGTTTATAAGAAAGGGTTACAAGGTTTATAGAAAAAATAATGAAGATATTAGGGATTATAATAATACTGCCAACATTTTTGAGATTTTCAAAGGGCTCATTTTTCTCTTAATCTTTAGAGGAACTAAAAATCATGTCTTTTAAAATATTATTCTTTTTATTTTGATGTCTACTTTTATGCAAAATGAATATAAAATAATATGTCTATGTTATAAAACAAGACTGAAAAAGAGTTTTACATGTTTTGCTAAAAATATTTTCCAATGAAATCATGTGTGAGATTTTGATACAATAATAAATGTGAAATATCAGAATTCTATTTTATAGATTATGTTTTAGAGAATATGATTTAAACACTTTGGGAATTTTATGTATTTTTAAAACTTCACTTTTGGTAATAAACTTTGTTTACTCTAGTCACCAAGAGGAAGGCAGCAGGCTATATACAGTGTCACTTTCTACAAACTAATGAAGAAAATGCACTTCAATGTTACAGTACTGAAAATTTTAGAGATATATTGGAAATATTAATTTTGGCATATTATGTTTTATAAGGGCCTGGCGAGGAGTAGGTACTCAATATTTATGTATTAAATGAGAGAATTATAAAGTACATTTTCATCATGAGGTTATCTACTAAATTATTCACATTTCCGGCCTGGCAAGGAATTATTGTGATGGTGAAGAGATGCATTTATAGTTAAAAAGCCAGAATGCTTAAAAACAGAAAAATTAAATGGTAATTTTATCACATATTTTCAATCAGTGCATTATAACAACCTATACACTAATTTTCATAGCATGCACACTTTTATATGTAACTCCAGTATGGAATAATTTGTGCAAGGTGATGACTTAGGTTTGGAATTTCTGGAAAAGACCTATTAGACTCTCTTGAATTAAATAAGATGATAAGGTGACAAGAATATCAAACCGGAATCAGGACATTGGCCTTAAGGACATTCTCCCATTGTTAACTTTGAATAATCACCAACTTTTGAAATAGAGGCTACTTTATCTGTGATCTAAGAAGTCTGGGCAAGACTCTTTTGGGCTGCAAAATTCAGTGAATCTGAAATTGTGCTTTTGTGTTTTAAATATTACAATGTATATAGTAATGACGCAAGTGTGGAATGTGCATATGCACACAGAATATAGGTATTGAATACATACAGTTTACTGAGAAGATACATATATAGGATATATGCAAACTGTATACATTGTACAGATATACAATATATTAAATATATGTGTACAAAGAAATGTATATGCATGTGACCATACAAAGTATAAGGTATTACATAATTCATAGCTAATAAGTGCATTCAATCAATAAACATTTTCTTAAAATAGTACTGTTAAAATCTTAGAAGATAAATAAAACTCAAGATAGAGCAAGAGATATTTATAGATATATAATAGAAATAAGTAGATCTATACATATCATGTATGTGGATATACATCTATGTGTATGTGCATATTTCTCTCTTCATATATATATTTATATGGAAAGCAAGAGAGAGAGAGGAATGGAGGGGAAAAGAGAGGAATGGAGAGGAAAAGAGCGAAAGACAGAACTATAACTAACTTGTGGAGTAGGTAGTATTCATATCCTCCATTTAAGTTACGAAAGAGGTACAGATTGGTTTAGGTACTTGCTCAATGTTGCATCATGGGTTTGTCCATGCTTTTAACCCCTCTTCTCAATGTTTAGTGTAAGATAGATTTTTGAAATTTCAGTCTTAAAAAAGCTTTTATTTATTTATTTATTTTCATTTCAATAGCTTTAGGGGTACAAATAAGTTTTGGCTACATGGCCGCTTTGCATAGTGGTGAAGAAGTCTGGACTTCAAGTGCACCTGTCACCCCCTTAGTGCACATTGTGATCAATAGGTAATTTTTCATTACGCCCCCACTTCCTATCCTCCCACTTCTGAGTCTCCAATGTCCTTTATGCCATTCTGAATGCCTTTTCAGACTATAAGCTTAGCTCCCACTTATAAGTAAGAATATACAATATTTGGTTTTCCAATCCTGTGCTACTTCACTTAAGATAATCGTCTCTAATTCCATCTAAGTTGCTGCAAAGACATTATTTTGTTCTTTCTTATGGCTGTATAGTATTCCATGTTATGTATGTGTGTGTACATATAGATGTATGTGTGTATGTATATTCCACAATTTTATTATCCACTGATCAGTTGATGAGCACTTAGGTTGATTCCACATTTGCAACTATGAATTGTGCTGTTATAAATATGCAAGTGCAGGCGTCTGTTTTGTATAATGACTTCTCTTCCTTTGGGTAGATACTAAGTAGTGGAATTGCTGGATTTAATACTATATCTACTTTTAGTTTTTTGAGAAATTTCCAATTGATCACCATAGAGGTTGCACTAATTTACATTCCCACCAACAGCATATAAGTATTCTCTTTTCACTGCATCATTTGGTCAAATGATCATACTCATCATCAAATGCATATACTTTGTAAATACTAGGTTTGATGGAGAAGTATAGTTGCAAACTGAAATATCATGATTTTTATGTGTTAGGTAAAATTACTCTTTTGAACAACAAAAAACCCTAATAAACAAGAAAATATCTTAGCAGACATTCAAAACTAAGACAGCACAGAAAATTAAATGAAGTATAGTGAATATCTATGCCATTGGATTCCTATGGAAGATAAGAAATTACTTTCATTTTTATTTGATTCCATTGGAAAACTGATCATTGCTGGGTTGTAGCAGTTTTATATTTCTGCTAGAGCAATAATGGATGCTTTTATTGAATCATTCCATTTATAGGAAAGTTAAAAAGTGGTGATCAGTAATTTTGTGAATTAATACAAAACTACAACATCAACGTAAAATGAATTAGATGCCATGGACAATATAGAAATGCTCAGTTCAATCATGTAAATTGAGTATAACTTTAGTTAGAGTCTTTTAGTCTTACAAATAACTTTTAATCCCCACAGACTTTGATAACATATTATTGACCACTATAAATGCAGATTCTGAGCCTTAGAATAAGGCTCAAGTAGTAGAATAACATTAAATCTTATGGAAGACTCATCTGAAGGCAGTGAGTCATTTTGAGTCATATTTCCCCTGTCAGTCATACTGAGGTAGGAAAAGAAAAAAAAAAGCCTTAAACTAGAGGCTGGTATGAAATATTCCTATATTCTTAAGCCAATGGAGTTATTGTGGACCCTATTGTGTGGAGAGACCAGAAGATTCTTGTAGTAGGCTGAGCTGGATCCCTGCCAATAAGACATTCCTAGGATGCGGGTGGATAACCTAAAGTTCAAGAAAGACCACTTCTAGAAAAAAAGTGTAAGTTTTTCTTTGTTTTACCCCAACACACATAATCTTCAATAAAATTTGTTCAATCCCAGAGCCTAAACTATGCTTTGGAAATTTTAGTGACAACACCACATAGCACAAAAAGCATTTCTCTTTTTGAGGATTTTCTTGGAGAAATGTGAAATTCAAAAATAAAAATACAGAGATCCAGGTATTATTTGTGGAATTTTAAAGGGATTTCAAGAAATTGAGGGGAAAAAAGTAGTAGAATAATAAACCTATTTGCCCAATCAAAATTTTGATAATTTGAAAATTTTAAAAAAAGGTACACTTTTTAAAACTATATGCCATAAAAAAAGAATGCGATTAAGGTTTAGCTTAACGTACTCTAAACAGATAGGACTCTACATGTAATGCTTGAGTTTGGTTGAGAACTTACCTAGATTTGCAGAGATCCAAAATAGACCTTTTCATCTGAAACCAGATGATTCTTTAAAATGGAAGAATATACAACATGAATCAGCTATTAATTTTTTTGGCTCTCTGCAGAACACTGTCACTAAGCCTGAATCAAGTGAAACTAGAGATAGCCCAAACATTTGTATTTGCTCTAATTTCTCCCATCCTGTTCCCAAAACAATTCTCAACTCAGTTTGCTGAATGACACTGGCGTCTTCAGAATTTTATCTATTCCATCTTCTAAATGATTTATGGTACTCATCTGTTAGAAATAATGTGTGTTTTTTCTTCTCCTACTAAAAAGTGTCTTCAAACATCTAGAATTTTTACTTTAAAGTAAATACTTATGAAATATTTAAGTAAATATTTATGTAAATATTTACATAAAGTTCAGGTCTGTCTACAAATCTACATCAGCTCACATTAGTCTACAATTCTTTCATTCATTTAATTGATACCTCACTTCAAGGAAATCCATATGTAAAAATTCAGACATATAATACATGAATTAGGACACAATTTACATATTAACGTCACTTATTAAAAATGGCCACACTTATCTTTACTTATGCTACTTAAACAGATGACAAAAATTAACTATGTGACTGGAAAATCTGTGATTTAATTAATATTTTTAAAAATTCTGCTTACATCAGTCCTTGCCCATCTTCAACTAATTATAACTCAGTACTGAGAGATTTTCTGTTTACACATAAGTCAGATCATCTCACACCATGCTCAAGCTTTCACTAATCTGCTTCTTCTGTTCCCCATTGCTATTCTGTCCCCACCTCTGATTCTCCACTTGTTCACTCTGCTGGAAGTACACTAGATTCCCCACTGTTCCTTGAACATACCAAACACACTATATTTTTTCCATGTTCTACAGATACATGCAATGCTCAATCCTATGTTTTATTCAGGTTATTAAGCAAATGCTACCTAATTGGTGAGGTTACCATGTCCACCTTATTTCAATAATTTTCTTCTCCCTGACACCCTGATACTTCCTATGTATTTTTACCGATTCATTTGTTTGTTTGTTCTTGGCATATATTATTATATAACTTAATATAATTTTACTTGTTTACATTGCTTGTAGATTAAATTCATCTCTAGAATATACACTCCAATAAAGAATTCCCATCTGTTTTGTTCAAAACTGCATTCTCAAAGCCTGAGAAAAATTCTGACACACAGAAGTGGTTTAATAAATATTTGTTAAGTGAATCAACAATTAATATTTTAGGCATTGAGACTATCGGTTATTCTGTGTTACGGGTATGTGTCCTCTTTCTGTTCCTCTCCTCTCTGCTCTGAGCTTTGAGAGACTGACCTCTCTTACTGCCTCACAGACACACCGTCAGTGTTTACTGTTACTTATGTTCAGTCACTGGGAAGCACTGACAGGAAATTGAACAGCAGGGATAGAAGGGGGTAGAGTGTTTTAGGTAATTCCTCCTCTCATTCCCTTCCTTTTTCACTGTAGGGATCTATTTTGGGATACTGTACTGCTCAGGTTGCCTTTTTCTAAGAGTAATGCTGCCCCTCACCCTTGACCTCAGCTTTTTTAGATGTTAGAATCCTATTGCCCCTTTTGCACCTTCAGATCTCATGGTGTTGGATACCTTGAACAGTTGTTAAATATTTCGTGTGGGTTTTATTAATCTGCTCCCATTTCTGCTAAGAATTTATTTGTTACACTCTCTTTAAATTTGTTTAACTTTTTGGCAAACCCTTTTGAGACTGCTATCTGTTTCCTGCCTGAATTCTGCCTGATAGAAATGCATTGGAATAATGAAAGTTAATATAAATAGCATGAGAACGCAAATGTAACATTGAATTCAGCAGCAGTGTCAAATCAAAAATCTCATGTCAGATATCAATGACTTACCATGTAAATTCAGAAAAATCCTTAAATACTCTGGGGCATAAATATTTTAACTTATCAAATGAAGCTATTGGCTAAAATCTTTTAAGGATCTTTCAACCCTCTACTGCATATCAAATTAATCAAAGAAAAATATTAGAGCAAGATCACATGTGTGCTGGCTGTCTTAACTTTACTAAATGTTACAGAGACCCATTAACGTTTTGAGAGACATGGTATGCAATTCCTCATTCCAACCTTGTGTTTCAATCTCATATTTCACTCTCCATGCCATGACTTCACAGTAGGAGGAATGTAGTTTCCTATACATTGACTTTGAGATTGGCCATGTTACATGTTTGGGTCAGTGAAATGCTACTGGACAAGATGAGAAAAGAGTTGCTAAATAAGCCTAGGAAAGATGGTTTTTGCTGTGTGTGCCTGGTAGGAGAATAACTTGCCAGATACTGGCAAGTTAACTGATCCCACACAAATGTGGAGATACATGGAGCAGATGTGAATCCAAACAAAAATTTGAAGCTGAAAGCAGCCAACCAGTAGCCTAAGGCAGACGTATCTCATCTACCCTGCAGTTCTGTAGGTGGGGAAAATATACTTGTAATTTTAAGTTATTGATATTTTAACATTGTTATGTAGCAAAAATTTACCAGTGCATGATTTTTTCTCTTCTTCTGAATGTTACTAAATGGAACATTAATAGCAGATTAAAATTAGATTCAAGAGAAAATTTCATATTTAAGTAAATTAGAAATAGTGGAAATAAAAGGAAATGGCAAAAAGAGTTTCTGTTTCTGACTATGAGAGATTAACTAGAACCAGATTTTTCATTTGACTAGAAATAACTTAGAAATTACCCACATATATGAAACAACTGTTTTTAGCACTAGAATACAGGTATTGCAAAATTGTAATTCAAAGGAAAATAAATACATTAGGCAAGTTATATAATTTCGCTTTCTGCCTGGAGCCTCTTTCCAGATAACAATGAAAGGAGCAAAAAGAGAACAGTATTCGTTGAGGAGGCAGTGATGAACTTGGGCAGGCAGAGATGGCTGGAATATGAAGGCCAAATACCAGAGACAAAGAAACTATCCAAAGAAAAAGCTCCAGAAACATGCATATGGAATTGCTAAAAATTTTAGCCAAATACTAATCTGCACTTAGAGGGAAATTCCACAGATATGAGCGAAGAGCAACTGTAGGGTAAAAAACAATTACTAAGAAACTATGCACCAAACAATCATTCAGCTGGGCTTAAAATTACTGCCGTTTTTATAGACCAAAGTCAAGAAATACTTAAGGAAATACAGTGGTCTCATATGGTCAACTCTAAATTATCTCTAAAATAAAGGTGGGGTAGATTCATGTTAAGACTTTTTTTTTAAAAGGATGTCAAATAATCTACTTGATCTGCAAATGACATAAATGTGTCCTAAAACAAACTTTAACACCCTTTAAAATAATGCAACACAATCCAGTCAACCAGATAGTATTCACGATATCAGGCATTCGATAAAGCAAATCAAAACAAAAACAAAAAACACTGTGCATGTAAAGAATCAGTATTTTAAGAACAAAAACCAAAGTAAATGACTCAATAGAAATACACCTAAAAATTGAGACAATCATAAAAATTTTTAGACAAAGAACTTAAGATCAAAGATTTAAAGGGAATTTCAAACACAATGAGGAGAGAAAAGTAACTTGTAAAAGAATCAAAGGGAACTTATAGAAATGAAAACTTCAATGTTTTTATTTAACTGGATTTTATTTAACTGGATAGAATTAATTATAGTTAGAAAATAGTGGAGGAAAAAAATATGATTGAGCTTAAAGGCAGAACAATAGGAACTATCCAAAATGAAGCAAAGAAAGGAAAAAGACTGAACACAGTTAAAGAACTTCATTGTTATTTAGCACAATATCAAGATATCTAAAATATGGAATTTGCATCACATGGGTGGGAGAGGGATTTCTAAAGAAAGAGACAGACACAGAAAAAACAAACAAGAGCTAATGGCAGAAAATTTTTTGATTTTAATGAAAACTATAAATCTATAGATATAAAAAGCTTAAAGTACTGCAAGAAAAATAAACACTGAAAAAAACCACACCTAAAAGCATCATAATGAAATTGTAAACATTTGGTGTCAAAGAGATATTTTTAACGCAGTGAAAAGGAAAAGATTCCTATATAAAGGAATAAAGATAAGACTCCATAGACATATTGTAGAGAATTATACTGTCAGAAAAAAATGGGGAACATTTTTAAAGTGCTGGGGAAAACAAACAGATTCCCAACAGTTGTTTATTTTTTTAACCACCGTTAGACATTCTTTGCTAAGCCTCAAGATTTTCAATTTATTGATGTGCAGATAAGTGTTCAGTCAAAAACTGAAAATGACAGAATTTTCTACTCAGGAAAAAATGTATTTCAAAACGAGAGCAAAATAAAGACTCTTTCAGGAAAAAAGATAATATTAAAGGCTGAGGGAGTTTATTGACAGAACTGAATTGTAATAAATATGAAAGAAAGTACTTCAGGTAGAAACAATATAATCCTAAAGGCAAATTTGAATCTATACAACTATTTCTCAGAACTTGTGCTCTCAGGACAAAGTTTCATATATAAAAATTATTGAGGACACCAAAGAGCTTTGTAAATTAATGAAACTTAAATTTAATATCAATGTAAATGATTGAAATTAACAATAAAACCTACCAAGTACTGTATTGTTACTATTTTAATGTAGATAAAATACTTTAATAAAAATAACTATATATGTATGGATGCGTGTGTGTGTGTGTGTGTGTGTGTGTGTGTGTGTGTGTGTGTATAATAGTGAGTAGTGAGTAAGAGGTGGCTTTTTTTTTATATTTTTTAAGTCTTGGGCAAATACTGTGGGAGCTTTGCTGCTTTTTTGCCTTCTCAATAAAGCCTGCTTTCTTAAAAAAAAAAAAAAAATCTCCGTAATGCTTGTGTAAGATAGCTGGATTCTCACACATTGATTTCTGCATTTAACCTATTATAATATGCTTTTTATAGTTCAAGTATATGAAGAAAATCTGGTCTTATGCAGACAACTTGTTGGAATACCTAGCATTTTAAAAGCCATTTCAGATAATCGTGCCAATTATTCTTTGATATAATATCAAAACTTGACAAGTGACAGCTTCTTAATGTTAATTTCAATCAGAAATCTGAAACCATATCAACGAATATTTTGTATTTTGCTGTATTAAAATTGATGAGTGTATCTTGTACTTTAAAAGTTTCTTTTCTAGATGAATGGTTTTATAACATTTTGTATTTGGTCATTTAAGAAATGTTAGTACACATAACTATACTGCTCTTTCAAAGATAGATAAATAATACATAACAATTATAGTCTAAAGGACAGGAATGGGGGAATGAATCTATAACTTTTAAGATTTGTCAATGTAATTCTAAGTGTCTCTTGATAGTATCGTGTATTGTCATGCCATATCATTTTCCACCTTTTTAGATTTAAATTATATATTAATTTTAAAGTAGTTTTCTATAAGTAACTTATAGTTGGGTATTTTTTTCTCACTATGACAATTTACTCCTTGATCCTTGAGTTTGAGTTATTTATATATAATGCAGTTATCACCATACTAATTGCAGTGATACAATAATTGTTGAAGGTGGACTGTATGAAAAGTGTTGAAAATTTCATGTACAAAGGTAATTTTAGCTATTTCTCCTATTATTTCTATCACTTTCTGCTTTCACTAAAAATAGATTTATTGATTATATAAAAATTAAGACTATTATGTTCTCTTTATAAATCATCCCCTGTCATATGTTTTCCTCTTATTCATGTTAATTTTTCTTGCTTTAAATTCTCTCATGTCTGATATTAATGTTACTACTTTGCGTCTTTTGAATAGTATTGTGTATTGTCATGATATATCATTTTCCACCCTTTTAGATTTAAATTATGTGTTATTTTAAAGTCATTTTCTACAGGAAACCTATAGTTGGTATTTTTTTTTCTCACTGTGAAAATTTACTCCTTGATCCTTCGGCTTAAGCCATTTATACATAATGCAGATATCATCATAGTTAAATTTAAATATGCCATCTGCTCTGTGTTCTACTTTTCCTTTTCTTCTTTACTGTGGTTCCTGCTCTTTTCCTGCCTGTATTTCAATTAATCTAATACATTTTAGTATGTCATTTTATTGCCAATATTGTTAGTAATTACACCTTTTATTTTGCCATGGTTGTAGGGTTTATAAAATGAATCATTTAAAAAGAAACACACATTTGCTAATTTCAAATAAACATAATATAAAAACTAATAGTAATGTCAAAGTCTGACATAAGAGCTAGAAAAAATTTATCTAATAATTTTTAAAGTTTTAGTTATTTATAGAAATCATTCTTATTTGCATTGCATTGTTTTTGAAAGATTTTTACTAATATTCTTGTATTACTACTTACCTTAGGAAATGATAGAAGCATTGAAGTGCATATTTTCACAAATTTTAAATTGGTGCAGCTATAAATATTCATTATACTTACATCACTTTCTTAATATATAGAGGTATTTTAACACTTTTACTTTCTGTTGTAAGGGAGGAAAAAAATATCTTCTCTTGTTAGATTCACAACTGCAATCCCTTTAACCAAAGACAGATTAACAATAGAAAAGTATACAAATTTAATTTAAATAAGTTTATGTGAAACAGGAGCTCTAAGAACTGAAAACACAAAGAAACAGGCAAACGTGTATTTTTAAGTGTAGATTTGGTGAAGAGTGTACAGTATGAAAAATGTGATTGAAGGACCAAAGGATGCGATCTGATGATAATAATTTGAGGGGAATTTAGAAAGACCTGTTTGTTTAGCTTCTTCCCCATGTCCCTGAGTGTTCAGAGACAATGATTTTTTTTTTTCCCTCAGGTATGGGAAGAGTTCCTTCAGAATGAGAATCTTAGGACTTACTTCCAAGGGAAAGAGGTAAGAGAAGGAGAGAGGGTGATCTTCCTGGGTTTTACAACCCACTTCAAGAGAGAAGGATGAAGAAGAAGTGAGGGTGACCTTCCTACTTCTGGTATTTTCTCAGAGGCTAAGGTGCCATAGTTTGGGGTAGCATGTCCTGAACCCCATCACTATCAAATTAATTTTTTAAATGTTATATTTTAGCACAAGTAAATCCTTAAAAAAATCAGTTTACTCTTAATAAAACTCTACAAAATTATGTAGTTGATTTCTGCCAACTTTATCTGGGATTGACGATGTATGTAGCAAACATCAAAAAATAGTTTGCACCCGAACTCAAGTTATAGATGAAATGTTTGCAAGTTTAGACCATAGCTGTGCTCATATTTTTATAACTGAAAGATATAAGAGCTAATGATGAGAAGCTCAAAGAATAAGAATAAGTCAACCTGAATTAGACTGGAACACAGAGAGTGACATTATAAGCACAGAATTAGAAGGCAGAATGAATGCTAAACACTTTTCAGCACAGTCAAGAAAGTCGCTAAAATATTCTCTCTGTGGGACATTTGTAGCAACAGCTAGCCTTGTACTAAAGGAATAACAATGCATAAAAGTCATTAAAAAAGAACAAAAGGTGCAACTTACCAGGAGATATATGCTCAGTATGCAAAACTCCAAGAAAAATATGGCCCTAACTATATGCTTCAAAAGGTAGCAAAAATGCAATGAATAGCAAACAAAAGCAAAAACAAACACACACACACAAAAACAACAACCACACACATACACACACACACACACACACACACACACACACACACATTTAATTCGGAATATTTTCCTTAAACAGATAAAACAGTCACAAGAAAAATAACTTTGCTATTATTTCCATATTGAATACTATAGAAACAAGATAGAAAATAGAAAGCTTTTATAATTTATATATTAATGAAGATATTCTCCCCAGCTACATATACCTTTATATTTTAGAAAAGGCTCATTTATTTGTATAAAGCAGTGAGGTATCACATATGAAATATTAGTAAATTATATGCCTCTCTTTGAGTGTGGATTGAACAAAATAAAGGGTGGCTAAAATAATAAGAATTAACATGTTATTTATATTAATATTGAACATTTTAAATGTAATGAACAGTATTGTTAGTGACTTTATTCTTTTCATTAGTGACTTTGTTCATTTTTATCTGAAAAATACATCACCAATCTAGACAAATAGAAAATGATTGGTTACTGGTGACACAATGGTTTCTTATGTAGTTGAAATCACTTCAGACTTATGAGAATCACTAGGGTGCTTTTGGGCTTTGAGTTTTAATATTACCACATGAAAGTGGGGCATCAGAAAATGTGTCAAATGTGGAAACAAATTTCTTGCTGTTTTTCATCTGATTTCATCTCAAAGTTTGAAGGTACTCAAAGGAATGCATTACAAAAATAGAAGTGTTTATTCTATTCTGACTTTACTCCGTTCAACTTCAGAAGTTGAGGTCCATAATTTATTAAATTTCATTTATTTTGGTTTTGACCTGTTAATAATTATAAGCTAGTCCAAGATTTAGCTACATAAGAATGACATCTAATTTCACATCACAGCATTAGCAGAACTTCCATGCTCAGCACCGAGTCCTGCCATCTCTTTCGTCCAAGAAATACTACTGTTTTGTTAGTTGCTAAATAGAACTCTGACTGACATCAACCTATATTTCTTATAGAATGTCAAAGATTGGGGGAAAACAACTTAAAAATGTATTTGAAAAATATGAATAATAAACAGAAATAAATAAGTAAATACTTATTTACATATAAATTAGCATAATAAGGCATAAATTCATATGTAAGTAAATAAATTCAAATTCAAATGGCATTATACAGTTTAGAAAGCATTTTAAAATATTAATAATTTTCAATCTTCATAAAACATTTATTAGAATTAAAGTTAAAATTTCATATATTAATATATATACTATGATTATATATTTCATATATACTCAAAGAAATATTATGAATACATTTATTTCAGCAAAGTTGTTATTGGCCAAACTTAAAACAACCTAATTAATTTATGAATTTTTAGGCAAAAATATTCTATATAATGTAAGTAATTATTTAGAAATATAAAAACAATACAAAAGATTTTAATAAAATAAGAGTATATTATAAAGTCTCATTAGAAATAATTTTGCCAAAGATGCTCAGAGCTAGGATAAGGAACCGACTTTAGAGAATAAAATTTCTATTCATTCCATTTATTCACTCTTAAAACATTAAGAATAAACTTTAATTAATTTTATTATTGATTTACTCCTCTAACATATCTATTACAGGGCACTGCCATATATACTGCTTGTAAAAGAGAGATTCATCCTTTTGTTCATTTTAACTGATCATTTTTGCAGAGTCGAAGCTAGTACACTTGATACTTATACACAAATTAAAGAACAAAAAAAGACTTGAAAAAATACAGCTTTTCTGTGTATATCAGTGCGAAAAAAAAGTCTCCTTTGGCAGATGGAGCCACATCAACTCAGGACACACATTTGGCAAGGAAGGCAGAGACTGCTTTATCATAGTCCTTGCTCCAGCCCCCTTGGCCAGACACAGTTAATGTAGAATACACCCTAACAAACTAATTCAGAGAAACTAGAACTTAGAAAATATTGCTGAAAATGTAGGGATACAACTGAATAAATGTACTTTTATATTTTCTACATAATCTTACTTATATACGTTGAAGTGGGCAAATGGATTGGGACTGCAATTAGAAACCGTTTTCAAAATCTTCGGGATAATATAGGGTCTGATTCTCCCTCATTGCTCAAAAAGTAACTTTACAATATTTCACGAAAGGTAAGCAATTTTTGTTCTACGTTGAGGCTACAGCAGAGCAAAGAATGTTTATGGGCAGTGCATTTAAAGTTCAAGAACAGGATGGAGAAAGCAGAACATGCATTCTAATGACATTTTAGAGTTGCAATAGTAGACATTATCAAATAAGTGAATTTCCACGGTCATGTTGAAATTTTTGACATAGTTGTTGAAGCTCATTTTGACAAAGGTGACCCAATTTCCTTCTCTTCTCAGTTGTATGAAGGGGAATTCAAAAAGACCACTTTTTGAAGGGCAGGTCCCTTGTAGTGTACTTGGAATTTGTTTCCCTGGATCAAGTGGTCAACCTGTTTTTATAACTGGAAGTTTTGAGAGGTTGTATCATAACTTGGGGAAGAAATGTTCCGATTTGTGGCAAACAAGTGATTGGTTCTTCAACCATGACAATGTAAATGTCCACACTACACTGAGTGTTTAGCAGCTGTTTTATTTATTTTATTTTTTTTTTATTTTTGAGTTGGAGTCTCACTCTGTCACCCAGACTGGACCTCGACCTGCTGGGCTCCAGCGATCCTTCCACCTCAGCCTTCCGAGGAGCCGGAATTACAGGCATGCGCTGCCACACCCGGCTGATTTTTTTTTTTTATTTATTGTAGAGATGAGGTCTTGCCTGCCCAGGCGAGTCTCGAACCCGCGGGCTCAGGCTATCCACTCACCTCAGCCTCCCAAAGGCGCGGGATTACAGGCTGAGCCACCGAGCCCGGCTGTTTAGCAGTTTTTGACCAAAAATGATATGACCCCAGTGCCCCACCCCCTCCCCGTTCACCCAATCTCGCCCAAACAACATTTTTTTTTTTTTTTTTTTTAGTTTCCCTAAATCAAAAAAGTCCTCAAAGGGAAATGTTTGGATGTGAAAGAGATGAAACCAAAAGTGGCAGAAGCGCTAAAAAGCATAAAAATTGACAAGTTCAAAACTACTTTGAGCAATGGAAAAAGCATTTCCATAGGTGTACTGCTTCAGTGTACTTTGAAGGTGACTGAAGTTTAAACATGTAACAATATATACAAATTTCTTATAAATAAATTTGGGTTTATGGGTTCCCCTCTCGTATTCCATGTGATCTGAATTTGATAATTGAATGAACTTTATTGAGCATAAAGGAGGTAGAAAATGATGTAAAAAGTTAATTGTCTTATTGTCTTTAAACAACGTTTGGGTTTTTTTTCTGACTTCTCTTCCAAGTTCTTTAGTTATGTTAGCTAAAAACTTTATTTGAAAAGTATCTCTATTTTACTTCACTTGATTATAGGTTAGTAGTATTGTAGAATAATAAAGATTCAGAAAAGCAAAAGAGCAAAATAATGGTTACTAAAGATAAGGAAATGAGTAACTTTTGTTTCATCAGTAAAGGTGTCTTATTTTAGAAATCAATCATAGTTTGCATACATATATGTAATCAGTGCTTCATTAACATGAAATTCTTAATGAACCTATAAGAATATTGCTACCATATAACTTAATCCATGGAATGAGATACTCAGTAAACAAGCTTCCCTTTCTTTCTATATCTTTTGTAACTTCTTAAGAGAAAGTTTTGCATTTTGTGTTTGTTTTAAATTTGTTTTTTGAATTTTAGAACTTTTGGTTATTTTTAAATAGTCTACAAAAACATTTATCCTGAAACACTGACATTACATTTTCTCATTAATTTAGCCATCAATATGCATAAAATCATTTTATACATAAGATACATAAAAGATTTCCTTTAAGGTATATTTTTATAAAATAATGATATTTATGTAAAAAAATTCTGTGGAAAATCAGATCAGATGGAATAATAATGACTCATGCAGCACTAATAGGGACTGAATTTTTTTAATTGAATAATTACAATTCAATACAAAATGTGAAGTGAACTTCAACTAATGGAGTCATAAAGTTTAGCTTATAATAACTGAACTACTAGTACAAGTTATTAATTCTAGATGCAGAAGATATTGAGAGATGGGTAATAAGGACTTTAAGATTAAAGTTGAGCTTTCCCTTTAAATTCACATGAATAAAAATTTCAGTAAGAAAACAAAGTAAGAATTTTGTCATTTCTTTTAATATGTATATTTGAAGAAACTATAAGATTAAAAAAGTAATTAGTATGTTTTTTAACGTTCTACAGTTTAGAATTATATTTAGGAAATATAATTCTAAACTGTAGAACGTTATATATACTATATATATGTATGTGTATATATATTCACTTGCAGTATCAATATACAATCTACCCTATCTTACTTTTGTATACCATAGTTTAAAATATACTTAAAACAAAAGCTAACATTTATTAAGCATTTAAATAGTCTATATAAATATCTTGTCCAACTGACTCATGATAAATATCACAGCACTATTATAAACTTCATGTTAAAAATGAGGGATGTAAAACAAAAAAGATTTTAAAGGCCCAAGATAACACAGTGAGAAAATGGTTCCATCAGAAACCCATGCAATTTGGCTTCAGAAAGAATACTCCAAACACTAACGCTCTTCTGTTGTAACCGCATACAATATTACTTCTCAGTATATTACAACAGTGATTTTTTTTGTACACAAACAAATATAATTGATTGAAAGCATTTTTGACATGGATGTTCTATTTTCATCAAATATTGAACATTGTATAGCACCACAAGGCAAACTCCTGAAATTCTTCAAACTTGTTTTTCATTATTTCTCAATAGAATCAAAATGTACATAAAGCACCACTGACAATTATTTCTGTATATTGTAAAAGCACTTTTTATATGCAATGTTGATGTGAACTAAAATAAAATAAGTAAAGTTCTACAATTTTATGTTCATTTTGAAGGAAGACAATAAGTTTTTTCTCTTTTAAGCAGTATTTGGATGATGGATTCTAACACTCATGTTTATAAATCTCCCTTTCCCCCTTTTATCTTTTTCAATGTTTTCTCATACTTTGTCTGTTTTTTTTGCTTCTTTTCCATTCTACTGGTATTATATCTTAGCTCCTATGTGGGTATACAGGTTTTTTGTTCAGCTTAAACTATATGTAAAGCATTACAGAAAATATGTGATGATACTACTTGAGAATATAATTTTGTTTGAAAATATAATTATTATTTGGTGAAATTTTAAAGAAACTGAATTCTAATGCTAATGTCTTTTAATTTTGAAAAAAATTTTGGTAAGCATTATCTTATTTTTTTACTACATCCTAATAATAAATTTTTTTTTTTTTTTTTTGAGTTGGAGTCTCACTCCGTCGCCCAGACTGGAGCGCAGTGGCCGCTCCCGGCCACCGCAGCCTCCACCTGCTGCGCTCCGGCGATCCTTCTGCCTCAGCCTTCTGAATAGCCAGAATTACAGGCATGCGCTACCACACCCGGCTGATTTTTTGATTTATTGTAGAGATGGGGTCTCACTGCCCAGGCGGGCCTCGAACCCGCGGGCTCAGGCCATCCACTCATCTCAGCCTCCCAAAGGCACGGGATTACAGGCTGAGCCACCGAGCCCGGCTAATAATAAATTTTTAATGAAGAAAAATAATATATTAAGCGATGTCCCAAGGACCCAAATTCAGTCAATGGTTAAACATGAAAGAGAACTCAGGGCCTCAGCTGTCCCTCAACCTTCAGTCTTTGCTACATCGCTCTATGGGCACCAGAGGTAAGCTGAATCAATAACATGAAATTGCTGCCATGTGCTAGGTATCATTAGTGCTAGCAAAGATATATATATATACTATTTCTGTCATGTAATTAGGAACTTCCAATATTCATATTCACTACTCAGAGTTTTTTTTTCCTCTCTCTCTCCCCCCATATATAGCGCTCTCTCTCTCTCTCTCTCTCTCTCTCTCTATATATATATATATATATAAACCTAACAGTATCTAGGACTGCTAGTTCATACAAAATGTAAATATAGTTCCTTCAAACAGATTATATATATATAATCTGTTTGAAGGAACTATATTTACATTTTATATAGAGATAAATATATATCTGTACATATGTCTATATCTATTGAGAGATATATTTTTAAGGTATAGATATCAATATAATAAGAAGTTTCAGTATCTTCTAAGTCATTTTGTGACCCCAATTAAAAGGCATGTATTTCTTTCATTATATCAATTGCTATTCCTGTCACTGCACCTTCCTGTAATATCATCTGTCACTAGTGCATCCCCCCCACTACTTCACTAGGCAACTAACTTCAGCTAATCTATTTAAACATTTCAAGCCATGGTGCTAATGATAAAAGCAATCTTGATGTATGAACTAGCAGTCCTAGATACTGTTAGGTTTATCACAGATTCACAGAATTTTAAAGGTAACCAGCTGTGTAGGTTCTTAGGTGTCATCTTCTATACCCACATACTACACATAGTGATAATGAGGTTCAGAGTGTCTTTCCTAAGATTACTTGATGACAGGACAAGAATCTGGGATTAAATTACCAGTTCTTTGGTCATTCAGTTCATTTATAGCTCATATTAGGTCATTAAGTTCCTAAACCCAAAGAGTTTTCTATGGATATTTTAGTATTATGATTGTTTGAAAGTAGTGTTGGGGGAAAAAAGGAAGATTTTTTGACTGAAACAGTCTTTATAATTGTACCACATAGAAAACCACTGTTTGCCCTGCTGCCACCAAATATAAGCAGAAGTGTTTATTGTTAACTTAATTAGTTTATCCTCTTTGAATAGTCCTCTCACTTGGGCTAGTGAATTGCTGAAATGCTGTATTTCAGTGTTAATAATTTTATTTGATTTGATAAGATATCTGAATACAATTAAGAGTGGCTTTGAGATAGAAAATTCTCCATCCATTTGATGAAAGATTAAATCATTGAATTTCTTCAACCTCACTATCTCAGTGTACTATAGGAAAACAAGTCTTCGAATTTCCTAAGTAGAAAAAGGAGTTTGAATTTCAGTGTAGACTGGCACGTCTCTCTTAAATAGAAAATATGAAATCTCTGACATTAAAATGAAAAGTCTGCACACATAATATTATTTACACTACAGTAAAATGTTTTGTTGTCAGGCATTACAAATTCAGATTGTATGGCTTCCTTATTGTGTCTGTACTTCTCTCTCTGATCAAATACTTTTATACTCAATGTCACTTAAAAGAAGCCAGAATTTGAATCTTTGTGTATTCTCCTAGCTGCTAAACCAGCTGCAGAAGCAAAGCAAGGCAGTGACCTTGAAATATACCCTTTGCCAAAATAAAATCATGTTTATTTTTTTCCCTGGTAGAGAGTTTGCAAGATGTAATATTTATCTTTTATATTCAGAGACTAAGTCAGATGCATTTTCTCTGAAAATATCACTTAAAATTAGTTTAAGCACACTTCTTTTTGAAAAATAAAAAATAACTTACTTTAGACTCTTTTAATTTGTGCCCAAAGCAGCAAAGGTAAGAGTTCAGAACATAATTAACTTAAAATACATCCTAGAACATGTCTGACTCATCATGCTTTAATAAGTATCTATAAGTAGATGATCTTTGCAAAAAAACAAAACAAAACAAAACAGAATACTGATTACAAAGGCCTTGATTCCTACCTGAGTAGAAAACCTGTAGGGTGGATTCCTGGAGGAAGTTTTAATGTCACTGAACAGAAGTAAAAACAAAACCTAGCAATTGAATTCCCTTGACTTGCCAATGGGTACGAAAGAGGAGTCAATAGATTTAATATGTGGATAGAAACTAGTTTCTTTCCATCACATAAATTAAGAAATATGTAATATTCGCTGCTTGTTAAAGAAATGATTACATGTCTCATCCATAGTATAATATTTTGTATTTAAGAAACTAGAAGTAAAATGGAGGAAGTATGATGCTTTTACACAGCCTTAGATTTAATGTGACACAGTCGATTCAATGTTCAAGTCGCATTGTTAGATAATTTTTCCATAGTTCTTTAGCCGGAACATCCAGTAATATGCATTAACCTATCAGTATATTGTTTAGCATACCTATTGCCTATGCAATGTCAAATGTTTTGGCCGGGTGTGGTGGCTCACGTCTATAATCCCAGCACTTTGGGAGGCTGAGGTGAGAGGATTGCCTGAGCCCACGAGTTGAAGACCAGCCTGGGCAACTTGACAAGACCTCATCTCTACTATAAATCAAAAAATTAGTCAGGCATGGGGGCGTGTGCCTGTAGTTCTTGCTGCGTGGAAGGCTGAGGTAGAAGGATTGCCTGAGCTCAGCAGGTTGAAGCTGAGGTGGCCAGGAATGTGCCACTGCCCTCCAACTTGGGTGACAAAGTGAGACTCCTACTCAATAAATAAATAAACATATGAAAAATATGGTGTTTTGCTATTTGCTATATATGGTTATATAAACACACACACATATCTATTGGAAATTCAAAATTTTAGAAACAGAAAATAAAGGAAAGAAATAGGATAAAATGTAGACAAAATTTATAAAGATTGTTAGTCTTCAATCTTTTAAATATTCTAGTTGGAATATTTGAAGCTATTTGAAAAATGATTTTGCCACATACGTTAGGGAATAGGACTCAAGAGGAGAGCTATGGGAATGTGGATTCACAATTCTGCACAAAACATCTGTTTGAAACTTAGAGGTTGATTTCTCCCCTTGGAAACAAAAAAGTAAAGAAAGACCAAAATACAGTAATTATAAATTTGATGAAATTTTTATTCTATATTCCTCTGACAGGATGAAAGACTTTAAGTAAAAAAGATGCTTTTAATAGTCCCTGAGAAGGGTATTAACAAACAAGGGAACATAGAATTATATTCCCATTTATTGTTTATCTTTGAAGAAAACATACTGAAACCTAGTAAGAGCATGAATGTTATAATTGGCGTAAGATTGTTATCAGGCCATATCATGCCAATACTCAGAAAATAATATCAACTGATGTAACTACTTGCTTTTGCTCCTGGCAATGTTAAAATCATAGACAGAAACAAAATAATTCAAGATACTGAATTCATAATCAAACTTATTGAAACATTTTGAGTTACTACTATTTATCAGGAACACTGAAAATTAAGTAAGGTCCAGGTAGTTCCTCAAGTTCACCTGCCAACATAGAAGGGACACAAGCAAATTATTATAAATTTTTGACCAGATTCTATATGATTAGAGAAAAGGAAGCCGCTTTCACTAGACAATCAAGAGTATCAAAGGAGAATTTACAGGGTTGTGGCCATTTGAACTGTTTCAATGTTTGAATAAGACTATTATTCAAAGCTGGCTAAGAGGGAAAACATTTTAAGCAGTTGTGGTGGCATGTGTATATTGAGCTGAGCCATGAAAGAATCAGAGTGTACAAAGTATTTAATTGCAGTGGGAAAATAAAATACGGGCTTTTAGAGCAGTTCCAGGTGATTTTGTTGTTGTATGAATGGTGATGAACTGGAGGGTGAAAATCAAGCATCTGGGAAGTCTATGTTTTTTTTTTTGTCTTAGTGGTTTGAATGATGGGATGCTGTTGATAATTCAGATAGAGAGAAAAACTAAGACCGAGTTAGTATTCTCATGGACTGTATGAGACTGAGGGGACATAACATGTGGAATGACCAGACAAGATCAGCAAAAAGGTAGTGATTTTCTCAAAATGTCCATCATCTCTAAGTAGTGATTAGAGAGAGAAGAATTCTGGTTTACCTCCTCTTACCTCTTGGTGTTTAGAAATCCTCTATGTGAAGATTACATAGGAAGTAAATGAATATTTTGTAAAGTGACACAGGCTATTGATAACTTTGGCGAGGAATGTTAGCCAGTGGAATGGATTCAACAGAGATTAGTAGGAGTAGAGCAAAGTATAATAGGACTCTGGAGAACAATTAGACTATGACGGAAGATAGGCAACAGGAGAAGCTTAAAGTTTGCTTGCTGACAAAGGAGAGTATGAGGACTTGATAGGATTTGTTTAATGTTTACTTGATGTTTGAAATAAAACATATACATGTGTACACACACACACACACACACACACACACACACACACACACACTTGCCTTAACGTTTACAGAAGCTATAAGATCCTGACCAAAAAAGAATTGTAATTATGATTAAAATTTTAAACTAAAGCATTAGTTTATTACCTTCTCTGCCTCTTTTCTACCCAGGCGAGTTCCTGAATTTTTTCCCTTGATATCTTTCTGATGCCTTTAGCCTGAATTGTGCATTGTTCTCTCCATTTTCAGAATTCTTGCAGTTAGATCTGCATGTACTCTAATAATTAGTTGCTTCCGAATTTAGTCTTCAGAGTTGTACTATGAGTTTTTATTTGCCATAACAATTAAAGGAGTGTTGAACATAGCATGTTTACTTGGTAAAGACCTGTAATCAAGTGGTTAAATAACATAAGAATCTCAAGCTAATAACTTGTTTCCTTTTCTAAGAACATCTACCCTTATCACAAAAATGTCTTGCAAAGTCCAGATTATTCTTTTTTATTAATCTAGATAATTGCATTGGTTTTATATTTCTATTATAGGACCGACTGGTAAATTTTAATGATTTGGGAAATTTTCTAAACTATTTGAAAATTGAACTCTTACTACAGCTACAATAAAATAGCAGAAACATAATTAAGCCTAATTTAGTATGACTGAATATTAACAAAAGAATAAAAGGAAGCATGTGAAAAAGAGGTAAGTGGTTAGGAAAAAAAATAACTGTATGTGTATATACACACACACACATATACATACTCTGATTAAAATAATAAATTCCCTAGAAAGCAACCAAACCAGATAATATTCATGACCTAAGGTTATTAGAATGATAAATCAGTTTTAATTGAGTACATGCATATTGAACCCAAACTTGTATTAATTGCTCTTTTAGTCACAGGTGTACAGTAGAGAGACAGAAGAAATTCCATCTTTTAGAAACTCTATATTTTAGCGAGATTAAATACAAGTTGAGCATCCCTAATCCAAACATTCAAAATTCAAAATGCTTCAAAATCTAAAACTTTTTGAGTGCCAACATGACTCCATGAGTGGAAAATGTCACACCTGACCTTGTTATAAATTGTAGTTGAAATGCAGTCAAAATTTTGTTTCATGTACAAATTATTTAACATATTATATAAAATTACCTTCAATCTATATGTATAAAGTGTATATGAAACAAATAAATTTTGTGTTTAGATTTGGGTTCTATCCCCAAGATATCTCATTATTTATATGCAAATATTTCAAAATCCAAAAAGTCTGAGATCCATACATATCTGGTTTCAAGCATTTCAGATAAGGTATACTCAACCTGTGTGCAATAATACAACTATATAATTGCACATTTATGAATATTAAATTATATTATATACCCTATTAATATTAATATATTAACTTCTATTATCATAGTTGGATATTTACATTTTCAGCATGATTTTTCTCTAATTATTTTGTGCTGGTATTATTCTTTATTTTAAAGACTTAAAAAATATTGAGGGTTTGCAAATTATATTACTGTTGTTAGCTGTGGGTATCACTGAAAGGAAACTATTTAATTAACTTGTGAATAAATTGATAAGTCCATGGAGTATTCCCCCCACTCACTGACTATTTTGGAATCTATCCTTGTCCTTCATTGCTCTTGAAACTCACTCTTAGTTTTTAAATATAGTCTTTGTCTCTTTATAAAACCATGCTTTATAAGATTGCTTGCTAAATACTTTCTATTATCATAAATAAAAATGTGTTTGCTGTAGAATAATGGCAAATGATTGCAACAACCCTTGCATTAATCCACAAACATTTAGATTCATTATGGTAACTTTGGTGATGGAGTTTAAGTTACATCTGATGAAGCACATAAATTTGAAAAGATGTAACTATAAAATCTCAAAACAAGCAGTTTAAAAATTTTAATCTGCTTTTTAGATGCATGAGTTAATGAGATATTCAACTATGAATAATTTGTTTACTACCTTAAAAATTTCCTATCAATTATTCATTTCTGGAATCAGTCTTTGTTTTGTTAATATTCACAGACATATCTGTTGGGTGTAAGTTTTATGCCAAGTGAAGTTTAAATAAGCAATTTGTCCATCATATTTTTCTACCTCCTAGGAATGCAGGTCTACATACCAAAGTGTACCTTATGTTTCCCTTCCTGGCTAGTGATACCTCATTCAAGCATACTGACCCAAATAGTCCTACATATGCTTGCCATTTATTCACAATTTCCCTGTTACTACTTTAGAATCTAGCCCCAAAATCTTGGACATTTTTCTCATAGGGAAGCCATATGTAAAATCTTTATTTAATTATGGGTGAGATTGTGACCACTTCAAACAAGAGTTGGTAGAAGAGAGTCTATGTGTCTTCTGAGGTTAGAGTATAAAAAACCATGCAGTTTCTAATATTGTTTGTGGAAATATTTGCTGTTGGAGACCTTCTTCATATAGGAAGTTTGAGTAAAAAAAAGTTATTTATTTTTTACTTTATAAAATTCTAATAATTCATTAATAAGAACAGCAAAACACCATTCTAGTCATCCTTACCAAGACATAAGACATTTTGGTGAAGCGGCCTCAGACACTCTGCACTTGAGTAACATCACTGATCTTCATGAATGCCACATAGATAAGAATGAACTCATTCAGCTTTGTCTGAATTCCAGACTTACAAAAGTATTCAATATAAGATGATTGTAGTTGTTTTAATCCAATTCCTTTTGGAGTAGTTTTTGTGCAGCAATAGATAAATGGAACCACCTCCATCAAAACTTTCCTTGACTTTTAAGACATTTAGTTGGAAAAATATTATTTGTATATCCATATCATAATCCAATATTAATGATTGATGATAGTATTTTTATATTTTTCTTCCATTAATATCTTTCATATGGTAACACAGGTTAAAACCTATAGCCTGATTACACATTTCTAATGAACATATATCAGCTGTCAGAATTTGAGAAGCAAAGAAAAGTTCTGGAGCAGAAAATTCTGTCTAATGAATCATTAGATGAGTCAATACAGGAATTTGCTAACTTTATAAAATTAAGAGCCAGGATGGATTATTTTTTTAATTAATTTTTTAACTAAGTTTCAAGAACATCTGCTCCACTTTGTGCAAGAATATATTTTCTATTTTAACCAGATCTTCTTTTCAAAATGAAATAATACATTTCAAATAAATAATTAACTTCTAGCCTAGTCAGGGCTGATGAAGTTCTTTCTAGAATGATCTCAGACTCTCATAGCACTGTTTCCTTGGAAACAACGTGGCAAAAATAAATGAGAATATTGTGCCAATTTGTTTGTAAGTGAAATTGCACCTGAATTGGGGACATTATGACTTGGCACCCGGGATTCATGTGTATGACTAGAACAAAGTAAAAAATTGGTGGGAGCTAACAGATGCAGCATCTACCTCCATGCCTGGCAGTTGTACATACCTAATATAGGTTGGAGGTGAAAGAGACTGAGTACTGGATAGTGTGTGGGGCTCCCAATGAAATGGTGATGCCCTTTCTGTTTTGCCTGCCTTACACTCTTCTATAAAATTGAGCAAAGAAAATGCTAAAAACGGTGTTATGAGAGATTGCCTATTTCAGAAGCATCCTGGTTCCAAAATCTACACTATAAATAATCTATCCTGGCTCTTAAAATTCTAGTGATATCCTAATAGAAATAGTAAAGATACATTAGAATGAACATTTATAAAGAATACCTTCCAAATATCCTGAAGAAGTATTCATTGCCAGGGAGCTTAGCTGGAGATAGAAGAGACTCCAGGTGTTATGAAGTATCTGTACTACATAATTATTCATAAAATAGAAAATTTGAGGAAATGCATTATATTAGTAAATTAGTCTACGAAGCAAAAATGGTAAGCAACATTAAAGAAAAATATCTTAAATACTTTGTAGGCAAAGACACATGAAAGTCTAATAAATGTTTTGTGATCTTGATGGGAAGAAGACTTTTTCATAGCTATAGTGTAATTGATACTGTAATGAGTAAAGAAATTCTGTGAACCAGAATATCAGAAGAATCCACTAAAGAAAAACAAACCTGAAATCAATAGAGTCATGACCACAAGAAAATGAGCAATTAACTTAGGTGGTTATACATATATCTCTGTTTAATTAAATTAGTGAGGAATAAGTAATTGCAACAAACTACATTTATTGAAATAGATATGCAGTAAGGATAAAAATTAAATGCCAAAATGTGTAACATGCTTATCTTATAATCACTTGACATGTCCTTCAAACATTAAATATTAATTCTTGTTCCACTTATTAACCTATGTCACATTGCACATGCATTAAATATTACATATACATTAAAAGTTATCTGTGAATGATAAATGATCTAATGTCTAATGTTATGGTTAGGTCAGGTATAGCTGTTTCCAAACACTAATAAAAATCTGATAACAGAAAATCTCTGTTATAGTTATAATACATGTCAACTTTGGGAGAATTGAACATTCAACTGTGTCCTTCAGAGCTAAAAAAAAAAAAGATTGTGTATTATATGTAGTACTAAAGAAAATGAATACATCTAATACTGGAGAAATACAATCAGGTAGATAATATTTGTGTTTAAAATAATACTAAACCTCTCACTGCAGATTATGGACAAGTGGATGATAAGAGTAGATAAAGAAGAACCACTTTAGAGGATATTGTAGATGTCTAGGCTAGCAATGATTATAGCAGGGCAGATGGAGAGAAGGGTCCAGAATTAAGAAGCACTGGAGGCAGGATCAATGGAACTCAGTGACTGACGTGATGTGAAGGTAGGAAAATGCAGGTGACAGAAATGACTCTTGGATTCTGTATGAGCAACTAGTCCCATTAGTATTGATGCCGTCTGATGGTGCGGATACTCAAGGAGGCCTCCAGGTACTGTGAAATTCTCAAGGATGACTAAAAGATGGCAGAAGAACTTGCAATCTAGTGTTGGTTGTAAATACAGGAATTTTCCCATCCGGATTGCAGTAGAAAAGAAAAATCATTAGATTATGTGTATACCATTCCACTAACAATTCAACAGCCAGTCATTCATTTATGATGACTACAGTAAAGAAGCTTCCTAGTTACTCTCTTTATTATTATTATTTCAAGTATTTTTCTTTTTTGCAAATGCACCATACCTCTATAGGTTTATAATGTTTTTTGCAGTTTTATAAAAATAGAAAGTCATAAAAACTTTTCTGCTTTAATTTTTTTTTTTCATTAAGTAGTAATGATGGTTTGGGTCTTAAACTCTTTGTAAAACTGAATTTCCATTTTGATTTATATATGTATACTTCTTTTTCACATGACATTTGTCAAAATGATTGCTACTTGAATTGTTTAAATAAGAGATTTTGAGCTTCTGTAAACATAGGCATACTCAAAGTAAAAATAATTTTTATTTTTATCTATAAAAATTACAGTATACAGTAGTAACTACAGTGAAGCTTCCTAGCTATTCTTTGTTACTACTATTTCAAGTGTTTTTCTTTTTTGGAAATTGAAGTAATATTTTTAAATGAATTACTACCCATGCTCTGGAACCACTTATTACTTTAGTGACTTGAGGCATGGATTAGTATTTTATTTCTTAAGCACATGCAAACTTTTTCTTATTTTAATTTGAATGTCCTCTGAGTTTCTACTTTGCTCCAGGCGTGTTGGCAGCAATAAGGGTAAGATAAAAGTTAAAACAGAGTAGGCCCCTGGCACGGACAGACACTTAATAGCCATTGTATTACAGAGCATTAGGGTTCTGAGAGAGAAAATCAAGTGTTCCTGTCAGGGAAACAGCATATGACAAGGTCAGGAGGTCATACTGTGCATGGCTGATTTCAGAAAATGAAATGGAGCACAACACCTCTGGGAGTATAAGAGGGAGTAAGTAGTGAAGTAGAATGTGAAGAAGTGGGAAGTATTAAATCATGACTAAGTGAAAAGAATCTTACAAACCATATGTACAGTTAAGCCATTTACCTTGGGCAATTGGGCATCTATTCACAGGTGTTAAGTAGGGAGGAATATATGATTTCCATGTTTTAGAGGGATCCATGTAGCTACAATGTGGAGAGCTAGTTGGTAATAAACAGGCCAAAAAAAAAAAAAAAAGCCAAGGGTGATTCAGTGAGCTGAAATTTCAGCAGAAAACAGATGTCACTTGGATTAGAAAAGTGTGTATGGTAATTGAGTGAATCAGAGAGGTTAGGAAAGATGTGAACCAACTGAACTGACACAATTTAGTAGATTGGCTGTGGATGTGGAGAGGAAAAAGCGAAGACCAGGATGACACTCAGGTTTCAAATTAACCAAAGTATCTACTTATGTAATACAAAAGCAGCATGTACATAGTCTATTATTTTAAGTTTACTGGGTCGTTTAAACACTGCTTTAGTCACACAGATTGAGGTGCTGTATTCTTTTTTTATTCTACAAATCATAATTAATCCTTTACCACTATGGGCACTAGGAATGCAGCAATGACTAAGGAAGTTTTTTTAGTGTCAGTAATGCAGATGAAGATGAATGTAGATTCTAGTCTTTTAATGTGCTAATTCAATTCCTGGTGGGCATTCTGTATAGCAGTAAAAAGCACAGGCTGTGAAGATAGACGAACTTGGGTTTTGAACTCTAATTCTACCACTTATTGCCTCTGATGTTAATTAAGTTATTTAAACTTTAAGCATCTGTTTCATCATGAATGAAAGGAGAATAATAACCCTACCTCGGGTTTTTAGTTAGACTTTCAGTTAAACTTGTTGGCATCAAGGTATTTTTACTTCTTTCTATCTCTTGAAATATCACAAAGACGACTAGAACAATTAAGAGATTGACAGAGAGAGTTGCAATTTTCAGTGAAACAGGGAAATGGCCTCAAAGCCTCATCACACATTTTGAAAAAGTTAGTTGCCAGACACGATTTCTGTACTAAATGAGAGATGATACCAAGAGGTTGACACAAGCCTCTTCTGAATTTTGGAAAGGTTATAGTCCTCATAGTCTTATCTGCTGATTCTAGCCACAAGGAAAAGCGATTAATATTGAAGACACACAATTCAGCTCCCAGAGAGGTTGGAGTAGGTATGTGTGGAGCTCAAGGAGAGGCATGTCCCAGAATCCTTTCATTATCATCTGTAACACAGCCCCTCAGCTGAGGAAATCAACCTTTGCCTAAGGCAGGGTGAAGCAGGAAGGAGGAGCCGTGGGCAGCATTAGCTCCATGCTACCCATGGGAAAAAGCAGAGGAGAGACAGACAACGTAACAGGTGTTACAGAAAGTGTGTCCAAAGGGACTCTAACAGGAAATAGTGAAAATGGAGGTTATCTGTGTATCAGTGCAAAACAGGGTGGACGGAATGAGAGGGTACCTAATGAAAGAATTTCGGCGCCAGTAATGACTCCACACCAGGCCAGGACCAAGAGATTTATTAAAGGGGCTGTTACAGAGAGGATCTGTAACGGAGGAAAAAGAGAGAAAGAGTTGTAGGGAGTGGGCTGTACTTATTCGCCTGACAGGGGCTGGAAGGGGCCATGCTATGTTTCTATTGGAGGAGCTGCATTGGAGTAGGGTGGGGCCGATGCCGTGTTATAGTCCAACTGGAGGCATAATAAAGCTGGCTAAGGACTGGAGGTTTGCAGGTTTGAACTTCGCACATGCAGGGAATTGTGCACACAGAAGCCGGGACCTAGGGCCTTTGTTGTCTGGTGTGTCCTCACCATGCTCGGCGCCATTTTGGGAGCCGCCCCTCTGGTCACTTCCTGCACCCTTCACCTAAAGTTTTAAAAAATAAAAACAAAAGCCATGTAAGTTGCAGTTTTGTCTGAAATAACTCACTTTTATAATCTTCACTATAAGAACTAATCTTTGAAGCCAAATAATTGGAGTTCTTTTACCCCTTTTTAAATGCTTTTAATTAACATTTAACACATATACAGAAAGTTGCATAAAACATACATATGCAGTCTGACAAATACTTCTAAAGCAAACATCCATGTAAGTATCCAGGAACTCCCCCGCCCCAGGTTAGAATTAGAACTTTGTTAGCAGCCACAAGTTCCTGCTGTGACCCCTTTTGGTCATTCAGCCTTCTTCTCTGCCAGAAACACTGTATGCTAATTTCTATTAGACAAAATTTTTTTTCATAGCTTTTCCAATTCTCTATGTTCTCCTAACCGCTATGTTCAATTTTGCTTATTTTAACATTATGCAAATAGATAATACCATATGCCTTTGTAATGTCAATATTATGTTGTTAAGACTCATCCATACCACTGCATATAGTGGTGATTTATTCATTTTCATGGCTGTACCTAATATCCTATTATGAATATATATTATAATTTATTTAATCTTTATATTCTTGATGCCTGTGTTCTAGTTATATGTCTACTATTTTTTTCTTTTAACAGCAGAGGCTTTTAAGATTTGTAAGGTTTTTGGTTTTCTAATGGCATTCCATGTTTATCTTAAGCTAAAATGCACAATATAATTTTTTTTTTTTTTAATCAGAGTCTCACTTTGTTGCCCAGGCTGGAGTGCAGTGGCACGCTCCTGGCTACCACAGCCTCAACCTGCTGGGCTCAGGTGATCCTTCTGCCTCAGCCTTCCAAGTGACTGTAACTGCAGGTGCACACCACAATGCCCAGCTAATTTTTTTTATTTATTATAGAGACAAAGTCTCATCATGTTGCCCAGGCTGGTCTCAAATCTCTGGGCTCAGGCAATCCTCTCACCTCAGCCTACCAAAGTGTTAGGATTACAGACCTGAGCCACCACACCTGGCAAAATATTTTTAAAAAATAAACATTTCTCCACGTAGAAAAAAAAAATTTCCATGCAGCTGAAATAAAATCCATAAGAGCCCTGAGAAAGAGATTCTCTCCTAATTATCTGAAATAGTAAAATTGCTTTTTATGTACACAATGTTATTATTGAGATTAATATGTAACGTTCAGAAGCATCATTAAAATCTCATGTAGCTTTTTGCTATTAGTGGGTCAGGATGGTATAACTGATGATGTCATTTAATCCAGGTTATGTGGCTTGTAAGTTTCTAGGTCACTAAAGCTCACATGAGAAAGCAGAATTGAATTACAGTAAGGTCATTATACTATTACCCTATGAAAAACTTCAGACAAATAACTAAATACAATATGTTCTTTGGAAAGTGACCTATAATAGTAAGGCAAATCTTTTACTGTCTCTTGGAGACGGTAGTTTGTGTCATATTTTGGTCTCTTTCTTCACTTCCCCATAAATGTATTTCTTCTTCATCTTGCATGACTTTCCCTGGAAACTCTTCTCGAATATGACCCAGTGTTCCTGAATACATATCACCACAACACTTATATTCATCATCTGGGAGAGTATATTTGTCTCTTGGCTGAGATCACTGAAAATAAAAATTGTCATAGATCATATTTGCAGGAAATAAGAAACTAATATAACAAGTTAGACAAAGTAAGATGTGCTGAATGAAATTAGCAGGCACTGAAACTCTTTTTGTCAAAGAATCAAGCTTGTATGTTAAACAACTAGAAACAGAGCATCCAGAGGAAATCCCTAACTGCAATAGAACACAGCTTTTGCTCAGTTCCATTAAAAGCAGGGAGTAGATGCTATAAACTCCCTTAGCTTATTGAGGGGAACTGTGTTTCTACATCATTTATGCTTTCCTAAAGAACCCATCTTTTTGCTAGTAAAAGTTAACTTACATTGTGCACTACTACCGGAATGCATTTATGTGTAAAATCTAGATCATGTGTTGGATTCTAACTGCAGGGAGACTGGGAAACAGTTTTGGTTTTACAGCCTTTATGGTATAGTATCAGAACAAAGGTTAGAATACTGATTTCCTAAATCTTTGTAGTGTTTGTGAAAACATTAAACACAGTCTAGACATAACTGATATGACTGTAATCAATTAATCAAACGTTTAAAAATGCTCAATTGATCCAAATTGTATTTAATTTAGCAGTTTATTTTTAATCACTTGGGGTATCGAGGCACTATAGAAAGTGCTATGCACACGACAGGTAGTCATGTTCTTCATCCTCCAAAAACTGACAATATGGTTGGAAATCGTGTTAGATTATTGCCTTATATTATATATACATACATACGTATATATGTTATAATAATACAATCATTCAGATTGTATTATTATAGCATATATACGTATGTGTGTACGTATGTATACATCCTATAATTTATTCTGCCCCCAATGTTGACCCAGTAAAGAGGAAGAAGTGTTCTGTAGGTGACATTTGACTCGGGCCTTGGAATAAAAATAAGTGTTCTGTAGAAAAGAAATGGCAGAAATATATTTCCAGTTTGAACAAAGCCATGAAATATGTGAAAATTTATGACAAAGATGGCCCTTGATCAAGAATTCATTTACAGAAATAGACCCACTAGGAGGGATATATGTGTGCATGTGTTTATGTGCCTATATATGTTAATGTGTGGTATGTGTGTATATGTATATGGTTATTATCATGTGTCATATACATACAGTTTATTATGGGTTGAATTATCTTCTCCTTCAAGTCCATGTGTTGAAGTTTTATTCCTAGTACTCAAAATATGAACTTATTTGGAAATAGGGTAGTTGCAAATGTGATTAGTTAAGATAAGGTAACAGTAGAGTAGGGTGTGTTTTGAATAGAGTATGACTGATATCCTTAGGAAAAGGGAAAATGTAGGTATAAAGACAGGTACACAGAGTGAATGCATGTGAATATAAAGCAGAGATGAAAGAAGAGATGATGCCTCTACAAACCAAGGAATGCCAAAGATGGCCTACAAAGCACCAGAAACGAGGAGAGAAACATGGAACAGAATGTCCCTTATAGTCAACCAAAGAAATCAACCTTGATTTCAGATTCCTTGATTTCAGACTTTCAGCCTCCAGTACTGTAAAGAAAGATTTCTATTGTTTAAGCCACTCAGTGTGTGGGATTTCGTTGTGGCAATTCTAGCAAACTCATACACACACATATACAAAGGGATTTATTATGGGGATCTGACTCTATGCAAGTTTGAGAGCTAGTTAAACATTCTTTATAAGACTCTTGAGTTTCTGGGCTATCTCCAAGTCTCTTGACAGAGGTTTAAATTGAAAGTTCACAGGGGTAGTTGCCACGGTGCCATTAGCTGAGATTTTCTTCTGGGAAATGTAGTTTATTCAATCCGATTTGACAAATTGCAAAGTTACCACACCTGGTAAATAGCAAGAAATTTTGGATATTATTGTGAGGCCACGGGAAGTATCTGCACTTGACCATATAGAAAATTTTCAGAGTTAACATTTGATAAAATAATTGTTGATATCTCAGCTAATTTTCAGGTATTTTTCTGTACTGCTCTATATCAATATATATATTTCTATTTATTTAGCAAAAACCTCATTAAATCCATGCAACTTACCCTACTTTTTATAAACTGCTTCAAGAAATAACTTTCTTTCCTGAATGTTAGTTGGAGTCAACTTGAGGAATAGAAAATACTCCTAGCTCACTGCATTCCCTATTATTTCCTTCTGCTCCTCCTCTTCCCCCCGTCCCCATATATAACACTTATAAAACTGCACTTAACCTTGCCCAAGACTTTTCTCTTGGTGGAAGATTTGAATAACCAGTTGCACTAATTTTTCAATAAGTTGTATTAGTTTGGTCCAAAATCTATATTTTTTGTTTTTGCAAGCAGTATTATCTATCTCTTTGACTAGCACCTAGGTTTTATAGTTATAGGTCATACATAATAATTTAATACTTGCAAATATTCTTTAGAAACTCTTCCCCACCTTATCACATTGGCTACTTTGTTCTGTAACTTGTCTCTTATGTTAAACATGCAGGCGACAAAAGTGTGTTAGAATTAATTAACTTTCTTGTGTGTTTCCTAATCCCCAAATTAATTTTATTTTGACATTTTTCTATACAATTTTATTTTATAAAAGTAAAAGTCATCTCATGATACTGACATTTATTTTCTTAACTCTTACATGTGGGTGCACACTGTGCTTTTTTTTTTCTTTAACTCCCTTTCATTCCAAGAGCAGAGATAGAAAGCATGAGAAAGCATGTCACTACTAGAAAATAATGCTGCTGTATATATAGTAACATTTAAAATAATATTTGCTACTTCAGCAATTGCAATAGTCTAAAACGCCAGAGTGAATCAATTTTATTTCTTAATTTACAATTTACTGTTAATTTAACTTTTTCCAATTGAATATCCTTATTGTTTAGTCATGCTGAAAAATTATATAGGTAGCTAAATTGCAAGGGAATTTAGGACATGTCATTTTAATATCTGAAAATTAGAACAAGAAATTCAAACTCTTCAGAGGAGTAGCAAAAACAAAAAAATCTCCAATTGGAGAACTGCTTACAGGATAACAATATAAGTTGTGACTACTAAGGAAATGGGAGATATACGGTTTCTGAAATCGGAAGTGACAGCAGCTGTCATCCTATTAAGCCCTAAAGAATCATCATCAGAGATATCTAACTCCAATTGTCATATTTCACTTATTTCCATTTATGAAGTTAAATATAACAACTATTTCTGTGTTTTTTCAATTTTTATTATTTCCTACCTCATTTTCCTAGTGTTCTTGTTGATATTTCCAAACAGAGGTATTAGCTTGCATTTGAGCAATTGAGTTTAGAATCTAAGATGTTCACATTTGCAACTGGAAAAAAACAGCATTAAACAAACAAAAATACTTTTTCCTTGAGGACTGTAGGAGGCCAAGAGGCTTCATATCTCATTTAGTAAATATACTAGAATCTTAAAAATTATTTAAGTAACACTTTTCTCTTTAAGCAATTAAGTGATTTGTCGACTAATGTGAGTATGCCATAGGGCTGGGAGACAGTGCTCAATCTGTCACTTATTAGCTTTGTGATTATCTTGATCTTTTTTTTTTTTTTTTTGAGTCGTAGTCTCACTCTGTCGCCCAGACTGGAGTGCAGGGGCCGCTCTCGGCCACCGCAACCTCGCCTGCTGGGCTCTGGTGATCCTTCCGCCTCAGCCTTCCAAGTAGCTAGAATTACAGGCATGCACTACCACACCCGGCTGATTTTTTGATTTATTGTAGAGATGAGGTCTCGCTGCCCAGGCGGGTCTCGAACCCACGGGCTCAGGCAATCCACTCACCTCAGCCTCCCAAAGGCGCGGGATTACAGGCTGAGCCACCGAGCCCGGCTTTCTTGATCTTTTTGAGGCCTGACTTTGTGATCTGTGAAATGAGGATAATGTTTGTCTTTCAGGTTGGTTGGTGTATTAGTGATAATATGCATAAAATATCTTGGAGCGCCTCATTCTTAGTAGGCTTTCAAAATGTTTGTTGCTGATGATATTAAATGACACACTCATCAATCAGTTATTAGATTATAATATAATAAATATATGTATAATATGCTGACATAAATAGCATAATTATGCTTTTCCTATGATCACGCAAAGTAAGGAATCTTTTATGGGACTTTTCTCCTATTGACTTGCCACCACTGGACTATGACAGATGTTCTCAAAGCTACAGAATCACAATTTTGTGCACCCCTAAAACGGTTAAGTTATTTGTGTATGCATCTCTTAGTGAAGATGGCAGAGTTGTGTCCATCTTAATGCACTGATTAGTTTATCAGAATCCCAACGCATAATATATGATCACAGAATTGAAAGTTAGCTTTCCTTTTTTGTTGAAAGTAGAAATTATATTTTAGACATTCCTGAGGAATAGGCACTAAATATCTACCTAGTAGTATCTAGGTGAATATTTACTCATATCAACTATTTACGCATCCTATTTTTTAACAGCTCTAGTTACTAGAAAAATGTTTCTTATATTGACCAGAAATCCAAAAATAACTGCTATTCGTTAACCTTACTTCTGCTCATTGTAGCAGTATAAAACAAGTTTACATCTACAAATATTAATAGGATATTTTTGTGCCTGAAAGTCAAGCTCAAACGCTTTGGCAAGCTTTATATTTTTCTCTAATCCACTCACCAACTACTTATTCTCAGCCCACTACATTTCAGCCACAGCAAGTGGCAAGCTGATTCTTGTCCCCATATTTGTACTTACTCTTTTCAAGGAAAATTAGGAAGTATTTGAATCTTGAATTGCCTCAATTGTGTATAAAATGACAACTTCATGCTAGTCATTAAGTAGCTCTAAAATGACATTTCTACCTTGATGAAATCCTATTTATGATGAATAATCCAGGCTTCCTATTCTGTGGCATTTACAATATTTCAAACGGAAAAACATCAACTTAAATAATTTGTGTTAAAAAGAATATTCTGGAAGAGTGAGATAATATAGGCACATTTGGATATGGAGAGGGCTGGAAAAGGTTTAGAGCAAAACGTGCTGTCTGAGGAGAGCAGACGGGTAGTGTGCTGTGAAACATAATTCGAAGGCAGCTTGGTAGCATTCGTCACAGCTAAGTAACAGCAGAATGAAAAAATATATATTCGTTGGTTTGGAGAAGCAGAAAATTCAGTATTTCTCAACTTACAATGTAGCATCCAATGATTCTTGATCATTTTAAAAATTGAAGTGATTGACTTTTGATATCTATCATGTTCATATATTCTTCCCATTTTATTTTAGTTAAATTTTTTCTATATTTCTAAATATTTGTCATTTGTCATTTTAGGAGTGTTTTGCAAGTTGCAGGGGTCACACAATAATTTTGACAAATTCCATCACATAAAGCCCACCAGGGATATCCTCGTAGTAAAACAAAGTTAGATTTCTTAACTTGCTGCTGAAAGGGAAAATATACAGGAAGAGGAACTATGAACTGGATTTTTTATAGAGTTACATTGAATAATTCTGAAGAAAGGGTCCAGTACTACACAAATTAGCTCTGCATTCGCTATGAGATGAGAGGAAATTATAGGTAAGTTGTTTTTAAGAAAGTTGCCAAATGTTGTGTGACTTTGGTTGTGTCAACATTTTATATTGATAGGAATATAGTAGTCTAATCATAGTCAGCAGGGCTGAGAAGCAGAATCAATGTGCTATATTCTTGGGAATTAGAAATGTAGCACGTCTAAAAGACCTTGTCTTGAAGTTTTACACCTGGGTGGGAAACCAAGACTGCGTTTATAACTGTGTCAAGGTGACTCACAAGGCTCAGATCCTTCAGATAAAAAAGGGCAAGTCTCACTCTTTCTGATATGATTTCAAATAGCAAAGTTTCTGAGAGTTCATTGTTTTAGAAAGTAATAATTTTTATCATGGTGTCCTTAATATTGATAAAAAAACTATTTCTTTTTATCCAGATATAGTTTTGTTTTGAACTAATGGAAACACTTAAATTCACTACAATGTCCATATTTACACCATTAAATTATTTTTACATGTGGGCAACTACATATTGGGTAATTGTTCTTGTGTACAATTATAATTATAAGAAAAATAAACCTACACTGTGAAAGTGAAGAAAAAATGCTAAATTTTCATTCTCTTAGAAGACAGTTTGAACAACCTTCAGGAAATAGATTGCTTTGAAAGACTGTGAAGTATTTTGCTTAATTGATTAATGACTTTTGAAATTTTAGCTTCAGGGACTTTTGAAGACTAATTTAAAATATAATAATGCTATTGATTAAAATAATAATTGCCCTGTTATTTAAGATTTGCCTTTCTCCTTCAAATGAACTTGTGCTATTTATGAAAAAAGTGCTAGATCATCAACATATGAACTAGTCAAGAGTGTAACTTGATTATATTAAAATGTATCATTTTGGTATCATTAATCCTTACTTTTCAAGAAAATGGTGATAACACATGGATGAAATTGTTATAACCAATAAACAGTTAAAGAATACTCAGTCTGGAGGTATAGAGTAACTTTTCTACTTTACTCCCATGCAAAAATTAATAATTTTTGGATAGATACAATGTCAGCAGATAGGCTTTGAATAAGAGCAGTTTCTTTTGCTTAATGAGGTGATGCAACCTGTTAATATTTCAGGTCACTACCTTGAGAGCTTTCAGGACTTAAGCAATTTAGACTCACAGAAAATGAGCAGAGGGAGAACAAATAGATCAATACATGATTGCTGATGCAATGACAAATTTGTAGTATTTCACTTTTTAACATAAGGGAACTTAAGGAAAGGCAAAAATGGGAGAAAAAGTCACTCTTGCCAGATAGGAAAGTTATTCCTATGCTACAACATAAGCCAAAATATGGAGCAAAGTTGGGTTATTATGAAAGAACACTTAACCTTAGTGAGATACACATAGGAAGTGTGCAATAAAGCAATCTGTTATATATTGGAATTTAACAAAGGCAGACTCATCCTGTACGTGTCCAATGAGGTATAGTTATGGAGACCTGATGCTAAGGTGATTTCATCAATAAAGCAATGAACTAGCAAGCACCCAGAGGCTAATGATACTAGGATGTATCAGTAGCTTTTAAACTCCATTAACTAAGGACAATAAAAAAGATGATAACTACTTCATTAACAAAAGTATAATTGTGAAATAAACTTACATGAATATATTACAGCTTTAGATGTAATAATATTTATGGATGTACATTGTGGGAAATACTATTATCATTTATTTCTCTATCAATAGAAATATTATATGTGAATAACCTTGTTAATTAAAAATGCCTACACAAAGCAGTTGATATTTGAAAAAAATAAAAATGTACACTATAGATTCTCAATGAGGAGATTTTTAAATTTTAATGTGAATTCCTGGCATGTCGACCAAAGGCTATGGGAATACTTGCTTTACAAGTATCGTTCCTTGGTCTAGCTTTGCCTATATGCTACTATGCCTCTGCTTAATTCTGGACATCAGCTTTAGCAAGCTCGCTTGGCAAAAATAACTAGTTCTGTCGCACCTAACTAGGCCCTGGCTAGTAATAAAATTCTTTGACATACTAATCTGTACAGAACTAAGAGGAGGAAAGACTATCAGTCCCTCTCAAAATTATAAAATTCTTATATAATGGAAACTTTGAGAAATTAAATAACTTGCTTTATGTCAGAATTTTCTGCTTTGATACACTCTCCCTGCCCACTTTCTTCTACTCTTCTAATATTCAGATGCTCTTGAATTGACAGTGGCTTACATCCAGTTAACTTCATCATAAATTAAAATATTTTAAGTTGAAAATGCTCTTTCTACTTAGGATTTTTTCAAATTATGATGGGTTTATCTGGACATAACGCCACTGTAAGAAAGGACCATCATGCAGTCAAAAAATTATTACGTCAAACTATCATAAGTCAGGGACTATCTGTAACATTCTTGGGAGAGTCAGTCTTGAGGCACTAATTTGCTTTGGAACAGAAGTGCAGGGCATATAATTTTTGAGCCATGTACCTTGACTTAACCTATTGATGAAACTATTGCCTCCGGCCTATGGCGATGACAAAGCTATCAACCCTCTCTGGACTAGTATTCATTAATAATGTTGTGGAAATAATGTCTCTGAGCTGCATCCATCTTCTCTTCTACTTTTCATGTGCTATTTTGAAAATTTTATGTTTTTATTCCCTTGCATTTCTAGACTTGCTTCCTAATTTATACTTTGCTTACATGAATCTCATTCAAACATTTTTACTCTTTACTTTCACCATGTCCGTCAGCATTAGTATCGAGGGAGTCAACATGTTCTGAACAGAAGCACCACTACAGAAATAAATTGTATTAGTTAATTGGGACTACATCTTTACAGTATAATTTTAAATGGTTAATGCTATTTGTATCTGTGCATATCCATTAATATTTAAGACTTTTACATTGAGGTAAAGACTATTTCATGCCTTTATTCAGACTCAGCTTCACTTTTAGATCCTATGACCACTTTTGACCTGAATCAGCAGGAATTTCAACAGTCTCAGCTCTTCTTGACCATCAAGCAACACTTGAGACCAGAATGACTCTAGAACTGTGCTCCTGATTCTGATCATTGATCGCCTCCTGATGCATAATAGTTTCTGAATGTTTTTTAAGTTCTTTGTTTTCTCCTCATCATTTTAGCGTCAGGCTTCTGTCCCAATCATGGAAACTAGGAATGGGCTCATTCAAATCCTCTTCCAGAAAACAAAAACAATTCATTCTAGGAGTAAGATGGAGACTTCCTCTTCAAGGCAGAATTAATTTAAGAAACAGATTTGTGTGCAAAAAAAAAAAAAAGGAAAGAAAAAAAACTACTAGATTCTATAGATATTGCTCTTGATAAAGCAAATATGATTCTACTATTATTTAGCTTAAATACAGTGTGAGATGAAGACGAGTTACACCAAATTGGGTTACAGATGCTAAAAGAAAAAACAAGTGAGAACTTTGTTCTACTTGTACACTCACAACATTTCCTATATCAAATGTGTGGGTCTCTCCCATACCAAGCAACTCTCCAGTCTTCAAATACCACCTTGGATATTCTGCAACTCAGTTCACTTCTGAAACTATCCAGGAAATAGTGTCAGATCTCACAAGTTAATATCTCAGTCCCTCAAGATTGCCCCTATTTCAGGTGCCAGTTCTAGTCCAGGTCTCTCAGATTTCTAACCAACCAGCTATAATTCAGGAGTTTCTACAATCCCATCCGTAGGTTTGATTATTTGCTCACATAACTCAGGAAACCACTTTAATTATGCTTACTTGTTTATTATAAAGATTGTAACTAAGGAACAGCAAAATGAAAGACAAATATGAGGTAAGGATGAGGAGGAGGGTGAGCTTGGAGTTTCCGTGCCCTCCACAGGTGCACCACCATCCCGGAACCTCTTGGGTCATTAATCCACATGCTCACTAAATCTCATCATTTAGGGTTATTATGCATGAACTCACGTTGACACGATTAAGTCATTTGTCATTGGTGATTAAACTCAATCTCCAGCCTCTATCCCCTTTCCAAGGCTGGGAGTTGGGACTGAAATTTCCAACCCTCTAACCACAGATTGTCTGGGAAACAGCTCTCATTACATAAGAGTCACATGGTGGTTAGCATAAACTTAGATATGGTTGAAAGGGACTTATTATGAATAACAAAAGTTGCTTTCTCACTCCATCACTCAGAACATTTCAAAGGTTTTAGAAACTCTGTTCCAGGAACTGAGGAAGAGTACCTAATATATATTTCAATGAGCCCTCTCTGTTCATCTTCTTCCTTTGGAAAATGAGTGTAGCTCTCTCCAGATACTTGTGTGCTTTGTTTGCCAACTAGACATTCAAGTTCAATGTATTTATTCATTCATTTATAATTCATGTATATGTCAATGAATATTTATTAAGCTTCAATTTTATGCTAGTCACTGTGCCATGTGCTAGATATGGTGATGACCAACTAAACAGGATTTCTCACCACAATGTGGCATAACTTATAGGAAAAGAAAGAATATGCTGGTATGTGAAAGTTGACAAATTAATTTGATGATATTGCTCTCATTTCAAATATTTGCTCAGAGGTTGAATATTATTCTTTAGAAGATTTATTTTGACAAACTATTGCTGAGCCAGTGACAACAATTCCTGAGATTTTGTGGTTGTCGCTATTGTTGTTTTCCCCTGACTTCACAAGTTTGGTTCCAAGTTCTCCTTCCCTATTCATTCTAACTTCTACTCTAGTCCAATAGGTAACCAGTCCTATCATGCCACATTCTAACTTAATTTTACCAGTAGCATCAGAAAATAGAGTTTCAACATCTTTAAAGAGTTGAAAATATGTTTAAAAAAAGTAAAGAAAATATTGGAAAATGTAAGCATAGTCAATATTAATATAAAGAAACATATATCTTTCTTAATTTAAACATTAAAAATCTTTTAAAAATAACTTTAGGTTTATAAACTATGTTGAATAACACGTGTCAGAAAATCATATTCAGTGTAAATATCCTTTCTGCAATCCATTATTGCCAAAATACTATAGCGGTGACAATGGCTGGTTATTTTATTTGTGGTAATAATTTGAAAAAAATGCATTGATTCCATTTTGGAAATTGCTCCATCACATTAGGAGCATTGTTTTTTCAAAGGAATGTAAAAATGGAAGCAATATTGACCAATCTATGCAATATTGGTGGCAGAGATGATTAATGGGCCTTCCAGTTTTACATTTCCATTTATAGATTACAGAAGTGTTCCTGAAAAGCAGCTACCCAGTAAGTACATCCCAGTCTTTGTGCATCCAGGAATAAGCATATGATCAATTCTTTTCTTTTCCCCCAAAGAAATATGAGCAGAAGTGGAATGTGTTATTTCCAGGCCAAGATTTTTAAGAAACTAGTGTTTATTTCCCATACTCTCCCTTTCAGTAGCTAGAATTAAATTAGATGTGGTATTAGAGAGGACATCCTGGCACCTGAATTATCAATGAAAAGGAGTGATCTGCACACACAAAGTATGCTTTTAATTCTGACATAAGCAAGAAATACTTCTGTTTTATTTGAGGTATTAGAGTCTTTATGGTATAGCAACCAATATTACCCTAACAACTTTTCGGTGCATACTGTGATGTTAAGTTAGGAAAAATTGAAAATGAGTTTTTAAAACATTTTTATTCAAGAAAATCAAGTTTCAGCCAGGCTTCGTGGCTCAGCCTGTAATCCTGCTCCTTTGGGAGGCTGAGGTGAGTGGATTGCCTGAGTCCGCGGGTTTGAGACCCGCCCGCGCAGGCGAGACCTCATCTCTACAATAAATCAAAAAATTAGCCGGGCATGGTAGCGCGCTCCTGTAGTTTCAGCTACTTGGAAGGCTGAGGCGGAAGGATCACTGGAGCCCAGCAAGTCGAGTCTGCGGTGGCCGGGAGCGGTCACTGCACTCCAGTCTGGGTGACAGAGTGAGACTCCAACTCAAAATAAAAAGAAAATCAAGTTTCAAGTCTTAGACAACATTTGTTGATATGAGGGAATGCTTTAAAAGGATATTCAAGCATGAAACAGTAGTTTCTTGAGCTAGTCAGAGAGGGAGAAACAATTGACATCAAGAGGTTTTTGAATGGGCGCTTGAACTCTTACTAAATAGATGTTCTTAGAAAATATACTTAGAAAACATATAATTAGAAAACAATGCATAATGTATCCAACATCTAGTTACAATGTGCATTATCACGTTAAAGGTTTGTGAAGACCTGAAAACAAACTGATATTTCTTAATCCTATATTTTTCAGACTTATTGGACAAGGCAATCTTTTTCCCCTTGTAGTATATGTTAACACCCCATTAGAATTTGTTATGAGGAATGTATTGGAACTGTTTGCTATAATTTTCTCTGAAATGAAATTGATCTTTACATGAAATTACCATGCAAGCTGATTGCAAATGTTACTTCCTGTAGCTGCTATTGCAACAGTGAATGGGGGTTAAGATCTGGGTGTCAGGTGTCAGAGGCCAGGTTTTGAATCCTGATTTTATCACTGCTAGCTGTATGAATGGGAGCAATTTCTTCTAGATCTAAATTTCCTCTTTTTAAAATGTATTTGTTCTGAAAGTTAAATAAATTGGTGTACATAAAGCTTTTATGTGTAGTGCACATAGTAAGCACTCAGTAAATGTAGATGGTAATATCTCTTTCTGTCTTTTGAAAGTCTAAAGCTACAGAAGAGTAGTGGTGAATACCATTGATTAAAAACAAACAAACACAAAAACAAAAAACAAAACAGTTACCAGCCCAGACCCCAAATAGTTTACAGTGAACAAGACAGGACTTTTTTTTTTTTTTTTTCCCCAAAATAAAGGCAATGAGATTCATTACTGGCGGAACAAGATTAAAAAAAGAAGACAAATTAAACAAAATCTTATTACCACTTATATACTTGTATAACATCTTCCCAATGTGTCTTTATTGTCTTTCTTTCTTTCTTTTTTAATCACTTCTGTCTCCTAAAATTACTGGTAAAAAAGAGCTTTAGAAATCAATAAGAATGCTTGATTTATTTTGGAGAATAGAATGGAAAGAAAGTAGCAAAGAAGGAGAAGCTGTGAAAATTCCCCTGTGCTCCTCAGAAAAATGAGTTAAGGTGAAAATATTAGAGGTGGCAGTCAGAGGGAGCCCACAGCTTAATTAAGTCTCACAGGAGATGTGAAGACTATCTCAAGTGAGGAGAGGAATGAATACAGAATTATTTGAGGGCACTTCTTATCAGCAGGGAACCCCCTACTCTTGTTTCTTCTCTCAGCCTTCAGAAGCGATTTTAAAATCCCAATATGTTGTCTTCAGCTTTGTCTTTTAATTTTGTTTAACTTTCAGAGAGATTAAGAAGATTAAAAAATGGACTTTTTTAATAATGGAAACTCACTTTGGAGATATGAGATCATTTATTCTAGAAAACTAGTGTCTAGGGAAAAAAAGTAGCAGCAACAAGGCAAGTCAGGCAGAATTTAAGTGAAGCTTTAAACCACGGGATCAACTCAGATAAAGAGTCCATATATAAAACAACACATAAGAAGCAACCCAACCTAGGCAAGAAATTTCACATAGTATTAAGTGTGTACAGAATTTGAGACTTTGGAATTTATGTATTTACTTATGTTTTAGCATGCTGCCTGTAAACATTTCCACGGGGAAGAAAGAATGTGTTAAAGACACAAATCAAACATATATCAACACATATCAATCATTTGTAAATTCTATTTGAACCAAATTGTTACATTCATGCCAAACAGAGAAAGGAAAAGGACTCTAGAAACTATAGACAAATAGCCAGCATAGTATTGCGCATTTTCTTTTGTGAATGATGACATGACAAGTTAATAAAAATGAACATATTTCACCATAAAATTTTATATAAATTGTGACTTCAAGTCTTTTAGTCCTTTTCTATTCTCATGGAGAGCTAAATCCTGGCTTTCTAGATTTTCTCATTGATGCATATGCCTGCAAGTATCAAGTAAATACTGATGACATGGATTTCTTTTCCAGTCCATACCTTTTCTCTAGTTCTTGAGTAATTTACTCAGCTAAACTTAAACAGGTATGTTCAAAATAGAGCTCTTGAACTCCAATCCCAAGTCCATTTTGTTTGCAAATAGCTAAGTTAAAAATTACCTATGACACCTCTCTGTTCCTCATCATCTATACAAAATTCACAATTGATTCTTTTCACATATTATTAAGTAATCTATTAGAACATTAATTTTATCATTATGCAAAATTTGATTTTTGATCTAAAATGTATTTAGATATTTTCTCTTTCAAGTATTTAAGTTAGTTCTAATTTTTCATTATTATACATGATGTAAAATATACTAATTAATGTATTAAATGATATAGTATAGAAGTTATTTTAAATCACCTGTTTTATTCCTATGTATAGTTTTAAAACTACTATAAGCCATGTTACATTCATAAAATTTGTATTTGATATAGAAGAATCACAATGATGTCAAATATTTTAATTACTTTTGAAATTTATAGTGTCAAATTCTTTTATTGTCTAAGTATTTGTAAGGGTTTTCATCAGGAACTCACATTTAATGAATGAAAACACTTAACTGACATCAGTCTTGTAGAACTATATACATCATTTCAGTCTGCTTCTGGGATCACAAATAGATCTTCTTGTTAACTATATTACAGCAGACACTAGCTTTGTTAAAATAATTCCTTTAAATTGAAAAAAAATATTAGAACATATAATACAGAGGTGGATAAAATAGTTACAATTATTATTTTTCTAGACAAAATTATCTTCATAGCAGGCATTTACTGAGTGCTAACTATGCCTAGGAACTGTGCTAAGTGCTTTGTAGGTGTTTTCTCTCAGTAACCTAATGCAACTGGTACTTTTATTATCACCATATTGAAGAGAAAGACAGTGAGTCTTCCATAGTTCAAAATATTTATCCAGGATTACTACTGACAAAGAGAACATGCTTTTAATGTTATGTTATTCTACTGTCACTTATTATTTTAAATACTGTTTAGAATACTGATGTAGTTAAATGTAACTATCTTCTGAAATGAGAGTCCATTTCAGAAATATTGATGACAAAAATTTTTCATTTTTATGATCTACATCAATTTATTCATATTAATGGATCTTAGAGGATTGTTATTGTGAAATAATAATAATATATAATGACAAGTGAATTTTACTAATGGAAAGAAATGCAAGACAAAGACTATTGCACATCTGTTGTCTTACATATAACAAAGTAGCATAGCAAAAATTATAGTGTTGTTATGTTAATACATTTTTATCTCTCAATTCCAAATTCCACTTTTTCTCAATTAGTACATCAACTTTATTTTTATAAATGAGAAAACAAAGGTCAGAGCAGTTACTTTTCTTTTCCAAAACCAAGAAATTGAATCAAAGACAGATACACTTGCAGAATGTAATCCCACTGCACTCTGCTGGCACATATTAGCAACTTTTTGACTAGAATTTGATTCCTATGTGATTCTATGGAAACCTATTAATTTTCAAACATCAAAAATCTCTATCACAGGTAAATTACTTAACTATTTAAAATGTAACCACTATTTTTTTTTCCTGTCTTCTATAGCTGCCGTTTTTTTGCAGATGTTTGTAGTCTCATTGATTCTGTTTGAATCAGGAAGTGATCCTGATTCAAAGGACTTTACTTGGAATCATAGGTCTGAAATTCTTTAAACATATCTCACCAAGTAGCTTTTTCTTTATGGATATATTACAGCTGAAACTGGGGATGACAGTTGACCTCATTTTATTTATCTTTGCCCTGATTAAGAAAGGACAAAAACTGAATTTAGGTACAAAGAACCTGTATTCAAACATTTGTCTACTATAACAGTTATTATATATTACATAAATGATAAGGGGATGCCATCATTTTGTAAACAAATCAGATCATACAGCTAACGCAATCAATACCTGTTGAAATCTCTTCTCTATATTTGCCATTCTAAGTGGTTTGTGGTGGGTTCTTAAACTCAAAGTACCTATTTGAATTTATCACGCATGTTGAAATGAACTAAATCAGTTAATAAAATCAAATTGCTGGCAAAATGATAGTATTAACCAGCTTACTCCATTTTGTTTAAAACTTCCATCTTAAATTGCCTGCCTGACTTAAGAATGTCTCCTCAATGCCTACCTGTGATTACAGTAACTTCCTATGACCACAGATCCCCAGCTTTGTCTCCTTTGGGCAGGTCTTACTGACTGCTTTGTGCTGACTGTTACAAAATTCCTTAGCCATAAGTTGCATGTAATTGTATGCTTTGTTAACTGAAATCAAATGTTACACTTTGCAAAACCCCATTGTTACTTTTTCATATTTTGTTCTTATATTTTGTTAGTGACCTAACCAAGGTAACTCCATTGTGTAATGATTCTTCTACCTTGCCTCTACGTAACTACCTTAAACTATATCTTGATGGCAGAACTTTAGGGACTTTCCAGGCACCAGCTCTACCTACAACATGAAATTAATCAAAACTCCCTAATAATCAAAAGTTCCCATTTTGTTTGTCAAGTTGTTAGTAATAGTTACTATGGTCACTAAATTGCTATGTAACCAACACTGCAAATTTTACCTATAAAAACTTGTCAAAAAACTGCACTAGTTTGTCAAGAATTTTTCCTGGCATTTGCCTGCCCTTGACCCGCGTGTTAATAAAAAACTCATAATTAATTAGACTCAGTTTGCTGGCATGATTTCTTCTCGCTTACTCAGTCATAACAATGTAAGGGTCAAAAACACATAATATTGTGTTTAATTGTAAATAAATATATTGCAGTTATAGTGTAAATCAAATATAGTGTTTTAGCTGGGCTTGGTGGCTCAGCCTGTAATCCCGCGCCTTTGGGAGGCTGAGGTGAGTGGATTGCCTGAGCCCGCGGGTTCAAGACCCACCTGGGTAGCGAGACCTTATCTCTACAATAAATCAAAAATTCAGCTGGGCGTGGTAGCGCATGCCTGTAATTCCGGCTACTCAGAAGGCTGAGGCAGAAGGATCGCAGGAGCCCAGCAGGTCGAGGCTGCGGTGGCCGGGAGCGGCCACTGCGCTCCAGTCTGGGCGACAGAGTGAAACTCCAACTCAAAACAACAACAACAACAACAAAAATATATATAGTGTTTTGCTATGAATAAATATATTTCAACTTATTTTTTATACACTCAGCAATATGTATGAGAACTTTCCAAATTGATATGGTGGAATAAATTCCAGCTTCCTATTTGCATTTATTCTGTGTTGTAATTTCTCTAATAAAATTTTCCTTTGTGTTGTTTATTATATGACTGTCTCTTAAAGATCCATTTCTTTTTTTTTTATAATTTGTTTTCTTTAACGATTTCAGTTTGAATCCTAGTATGACCTTTTAACTCTGATTGAATGTCAGTCCTTGTATGTAAATAAATAAAATTAAATAAATAAGTAGAACTAGTGGCTCTGAATAGAACTTTCTCCAGAGGAAAGTGTAGCTTATTCCAGTCAGGAATTGAGCTGTTTCAGTTACTGTAAGGTCTTGTTTATTTTGATGTATCTCCACTCTTGCTTGGTGTGTAATTGGTCACATCTGAAAGTCTGAAGCATTTGCCATGTCCCTTCTACAATAGTAGACCCTGAGACTGATTTTGTTTTCCTTCCTGGCCCTGGATACTGATGATAGGTCTGCTTTGTTTCAGACTCTTTGAGACTTGGGCGTATGCCTCATGACCAAAAAAAAATTTGGCTCCTATCTCTTCATGTGCCTTTTCTTTGATAGCTTCACTCCTCAAGTCCAAACTGTCTTGGTAGATTTCTGATACTTTCAAATGCATTTTTTTCTAGTTTGATGAAGTTTATTTTATATAAGTTAGTCCTCAGCAGCCAGATGTAAAAATACCTGCGAATGACTTTTAGATACTTAAAAGATGTCCATGTCAAAACAAAAACCAAAACATAATTGTGTACCACTGGCACAGATAAAAATGTGGGGATTTTATTCTAGACTGGATAAAAAAATCACACATATTCACTGTCACTAATATTTCTATACTTTAAATTGTATATTATCTTTAAAAGCAATGTAGCAATAGCTATTATTTAGAAAATATATATATCGATCCAGAATTTTCTTTTCCAAATATGTATCTTAATTATATACTCATACAAACGTACTATATAATAAATCTGAAAATGAATTTCACCACTCTTTATAGTAGCAAATTTCAATGAATTACCTGGATTTCACTGCTAGTATATTAATCTTATAAAGTATTGTGAATTAATGCAAGACAATCTTATGCAGCTATTAAAAAGTTGAGATGGAGGAATCTAGAAAGAATCACCAATAAAAATAATCCATAGAACATATTACAATTTTACAGAATATTAAGTAAAACAGGAAAATTTAGGAAAGTGTATTTAACACATCACTATTTGTGGTCAAAATGGTAAAATGGTGTGTATTAATGTATAAGTGTGTGTACTTGTATATTCCTCAAGGACAAGAATGATGAAGATAACTGAAAATCTGGGGATTAGGGATCAAAGGCCATCTTTTTTGTCACTGTGCTATTTACCTTCACAATACACTCTCACTATTTGTTAACTTATTTACTATTCAAATTTATAATAATTTACTATTCAATTAAAGTAAGATAATTTGTCTCTAAGCTGTAAAATGGAGTTAATCTAATCACTGGGCTTGTAGAACTTACAAAGGAATTCAAGAATACTTTTTATCTTCATTCTCTTCTTAATGTCAATGTTACAGTTGTATGTGTGATAATATGTAAGAACAATGATATGTAGATTCAACTCTTTGTGACTCATTCCTATCCAAGTGAAGATGTATGATGTATGACTGACTGGTGATCCACATTTAGTAAGGCTATTTGCTCAACTAGATTTGCTACATTTTCTCATTACTTATGAAGATATGATAGTTAATATTTTAATTTTCTGGTAATAGATTGGTGAGGCCAGCTATTTTCTTGATTGTTCAAAAAATTGCCACAAATTCCCCTAGAAATTGTTCATGGATCTCTCATGGAAATTGGAACTGGCATCCAATTGCTGAACAAAACCCAAAACCCACAGGCCATAAGGGATAAGATAGACAAGTGGGACCTCATTAAACTGACAGGCTTCTGCAAAGCCAAAGAAACCATCAAGAGATCAGAGAGACAGCCTACAGACTGGGAAAAAGTATTTGCTAACTCCAGGTCGGACAAAGGCTTAACATCTTGGATCTACAAGGAACTCAAATGTGCTAAAAAGAAAAAAACAAACAACCCCATTATAAAATGGGCAAAAGATATGAACAGACACTTCACAAAGGAAGACATCCGAGCAGCCAACAGACACATGAAGAAATTCTCAACCTCACTAATCACCAGGGAGATGAAAATCAAAACCACACTGAGATACCAACTAACTTCAGTCAGAATGGCCATCATCAATAACTCAAAAAATAACAATTGTTGGAGAGGGTGTGGCGAAAAGGGAACACTCCTACACTGTTGGTGGGAGTGTAAACTAGTGCAATCTCTGTGGAAAGCAGTTTAGCGATTCCTAAAGCTCTAAACATCAACCTCCCATATGACCCTGCAATCCCCCTACCGGGAATATACCCTGAAGAACTCAAATCACTCTATAAAAAAGAGACCTGCACACGAATGTTTATCGCGGCATTGCTCACAATAGCAAGAACGTGGGACCAACCATGCTGTCCATCAAAAGAGGACTGGATTAAAAAAACGTGGTACATATACATGATGGAATACTATGCAGCCATAAAAAAAGAACAAAATCGTGAATTTCACAGCAACCTGGATGGAACTAGAGTCTATAATAATACTGAATGACCTCTCACAGAAACAAAGATCTGAGTATCACATGTTCTCACTCATATAGTGGACCTTGATCATCCAATGCACTACCATAAAAAAATGACTGACAGTGGTGGGAAACTATGGGGAGAAGGGAAGGGGGATGGGACTAATAGTAAACATCTGTCTGGGGACGGGGAGACACCTGTTATCAACAAGGGGGCCTAAATGAAGCATATTTGTATACCTAACCCTTAACTGTACCCCACAACATCATAACAAAAAATATTGATTAAAAAAATGGATCTGGATTTATCTTTTTTTCTTAACATTTTTCAAGAACAAGTTTTTGTTGTAGTTTTTTTTTTTGAGTTGGAATCTCACTCTGTCACCCAGACTGAAGTGTAGTGGCCACTCCCGACCACCGCAGCCTTGACCTGCTGGGCTCTGGTGATCCTTCCACCTCAGCCTTCCAAGTAGCTGGAACTACAGGAGCATGCTACCACGCCCGGCTAATTTTTGATTTATTGCAGAGATGACATCTCACCAAGTTGCCCAGGCGGGTCTCGAATCCGTGGACTCAGGCAATCCACTCACCTCAGCCTCCCAAAGTGCTGGGATTACAGGTTGAGCCACCGAGCCCAGCCAAGAACAAGTTTTTATACCATTGATGACAAAGGTTTTTCATGTTAATGTTAGCCAATGGCCATGTGGAGAGTTCAAAGCTCACAAAACTTTCAAATTGTTTTTAGCCAGTTGAAGGATTAGTGAAAAGATTATTAATCTATTAGTATAAAGTTTATTCATCAAAATCAAAATCAATTGATCCATTTGGACTCAAGATTTTGGGTCAGGATTTAGAAATAAAACCAGATACTTTCAAGGCTAATATTTAAGACATAAAACACCCTATTTTTTTTCTTTCTTTTTTTTTTTTCTCTTTGAGTTGGAATCTCACTCCCTAGCCCAGCCTCGAGTGCAGCGGCATGCTCACTGCCACCCCAGCATCGACCTACTGGGCTCAGGTGATCCTTCCACCTCAATCTTCCAAATTGCCGGAACTACACCAAGATTATTTTATTTTATTTTATTTTATTTTAAAGATGAGGTCTTGCCAAATTGCCCAGGTTGTTCTCAAACCTGTGGGCTCAAGCAATCCTCTCACCTCACCTTCCCAAAGTGCTGGTATTACAGGCTTGAGGCACCACACCAGGCCCCTGTGCTTTTTCTATGACAAAATTATTTTGCCAAGCATCTGAAAAGAAAGTACCTTACTGTACAACCTAATTACTCTCTAATAGCCAGTTCTAATAGTACGTTTAGCATGTGGAAAAAGGAATCAAAAAAATTGAGATAAAATGTATCTATGCTTCTTCATGCTACTACAGTCCATGCAGACAATTAAAACATTATGAAATACATTTGCCAGTGGCTTTAATGTTTTAAGAAACATAATTTTGTTCTTTAAATCTCAAATTATGTGTTGCCACAGTTATTGCAAAACTGGCACTGACACCATTAAGAAAATTTAATTCATCATTACTAAATATACAGAAGGAAAACAGTTTCATATCATGTGTTACTTAAGGGATTTCTAGTCCATTCCAATGAAGAAGCTAGTCCATGAAATAAAATAGCACTATTTTCTGTTTTAAAATAACGATTCTAAGTAAGTGGTAAATAAAAGAAAGTAGAGTCAAAGACATATATGAGGCATTACATAGAATGAGATATCTTAAAATCCAAAATCATAAATCTAGAAATTATCTTAAAAGTCAATCATCCATTTCATACCTTACTTCGACACATGGTTTTATTTATTAATATACAATGTATTCACTCTTATTTTGCATTTTCACTAATTATAACAGGCATTATGCATGCAAAAACAATTATACTTTAACATATTTGTTTTGTATAAACGTCACCAAATTTTAACAGAATTAAATATCTTTATATATCATAACACTTATTGCACATGAAGCTTATTTAATGCCCTCTTTTATGTGTAGAACTAACCCACAATCAAAAAACTGAGATCAATATTACATTAATATTCCACATGTCAATCAACTATGTTTTGCCTTTAATTTCTTATTTACCATTGCAGATTAAAACCATCTTTTGTCTTTAATGGTTTCAACATAATGTATTGCCTTCTTACAGATATTTTAAATTTACATAAAGAAAAAATAATACCCTCAGAACTGATTGAGAACCAGGTCAATGTGTAGATAAAGTGACAAGTTTATCAGTAAACATGTTACTTATTAAAATGGCAGATATTGATCCTTTTTGAAGTCATTTAATTTGGAATAGATGAAAACATAAGTTTCATTTCAGTAGCTTTTTCCATTTCTACAAGCAGAATAACAAATTTTGAGAATGACTAATGTTGCTTGTGGTAATTTTAAAAAGCTAAGCCTTTCTTGGACAGGAGATACTATTGAATCAACTTACATTTTACACAAAGCTGTAGAAAATAAATGTAACTTGATAAGACAAACTTATAGGAGATACTTTATTTAAGGAGCAAAATCAGATCTATGACAGCAGATATTTTATCTGTTTTGTTTATTGCTATAACTACAACATCAAATATAGTGTATGTCATGTAGTACCTTCTTAATAAATATTTGTTGGATAAATAACATAAGACAGTACCAAGGATTTCTGGCATAACAATTTTTGTTATAGGACAAATTAGTCTTGAACATATCAATTCTGTTCTTGTGAAGAAGTTATAATCACTTATTAATATTCAATATGTGGTTCAAGCTTTGATGAACTTTAGTGTTTACAATGCTGGAGTGGATTGAATAATATCCTCCCAAAATTTATCCTCCCAGATCTTCAGAATATGACATACTTGGAAATTGGGTATCTCTGCAGATATAATTAAGTTAAAGATCTCAAGATGACATCAGCTTTAAATCCAATGACTGGTGTATGTGTATGAAAAAAGGACACTAAGACACAAAGGAAAAGCCATGTGAAAATAGAAGCAAAGATTGAAATTATGCTGCCATAATTTAAGGAATAGCCAGAGCAACCAGAAGTTGGAAGAGGTGAGGAAGCATTCTCCCCTAGAAACTTCAGAGGGAGCATGACCTTGATGACAACCTGAGTCTGGACTTCTACTTTCCAGAAATGTGGCAGGAAAAAATATGCTTTGCCCACCAAGTTTATGGTAATTTATTTTGGTAGCTCTAGGAAGTTAAAAGAGATGAAGAAAGCTGGAAAGTATATTATCTTAAATTTTATAATAACAGTAAAATATGGATCAATCTACAACTGGAACTTCTATTAAATCCATAAAAGCACTGAAGTTGCAAGATATTCAACTAACCCAATAATCTAAGCTATGAGAGGTGACACCAAGGAGAGACAGAAGGCACCCTTAATTCCTTGAGACAAGCAACAGGTGAGTGCCACATCAACCAGTAAGAGCAATCCAGCTAATGTTTATCAATAAATTGCTGAGGATGATGGTGGCTAGTGTGAGGAAATAGAACCCATGGAAGAATATCCATAAGGGAAATTCGCAGTTAATTCAGGCTGTTATTCAGTGAATGAATCAAGTGGTTATGAGTAAGACCCAGACACTGCAAGAGACCAGAGAAAGTCGCCTTCGTGTTGTTCATATTTTATGGAAAGTACATTTCTTTTCTCTTTCTTTTTTCTCTTCTCTCTCTCTCTCTTTTTTATTTTTATTTTTCATAGACAAGGTCTCCCTATACTTCCTAGGCTGTTTTCAAGCTCCTGGGCTCAAGCAATCCTCCTGCCTCAGTCTCCCAAAGTGCTGAGATTACAAGCATGAGCCACCATGCCTGGCCAGAATGCACATTCCTGAGTCTCTACCCATATGCTGTAATTTTAATTTTAATTTCAAATAAAAGTTAGACAATTCTTTATTTTAATAAACTATGGAATTGAGACAAGTTGTTGTAGAATAAAGAGATACAGTCTTTTGATTATTTTATCAGGGCACTTAAAATATGATTAAAAGGAATTTTATAACAAAGTTAGTTGTATAAATGGGACAACTGGATAAAAAGTCTCCCTGAAATCATAATAGTCTTAAAATTAATCAGTTGATAACCAAAACAAGCACAAACACTTTGTAAACAAAAGTAATAATGGCCCAAAGATTTAATCACTTAAAATGTGATAAATTTGTATAAAAAGGAATCATCCCAACCAGACGAAAGTATATCTATTCCCTTTGAGACTATCTGGATTAAAACACATTTTACTTCATTTGATAATGGTTAATTTTAGTAATTAACAAATCTGACTCTTGGGAATGTTTTCCTTCCATATAACTTAGAGTAAGCTAATAAGTAATTAGCTCATCTAAATGCCATCTAAGGTATAATCCCAAAGTTCCTCTTGATTCTCTTTGTTCTATTTGCATTCCTAATTGTTTTAAGTTATTTTTAATTTTGTGAAACATTTTCCAATTAAAGGTAGATAAGTAAGTATGAACAAATACTTTATTTAATATTATTTTTCTTGTCCATGGAAGAAAATCTTTATCACTCTTCAGAAGATAGAATTTTTTCCTTTGGCTTTTCTAATGAACACATTTTCCAATTCAAGTTTTCTTTAATAATTTATTGTTTATTTTATGTCTCAGAATTTTACTTTCTAAAGTAAATGGCAATTCTCTAAATTTAGGACCTGGCTCAATTATTGAGTTTTGAGGCATATATGAAGCTAACTTGCTACTTCCATCTTGGGCCCAACCCAGAAGACTTACACAATGAATTAATGCTTCTGTCTCCTTTCTCTGCCACTTTTCTCTTTTTCTTTGATTCTTCCATGTAGGTCAGCTACATGATTTATAGAGCTTACTGCAAATTGAAAATTTGAGTGTCTTATTCAAAATCGGGGATAGGAAGGAGTGTGATTGGTACTAACACATAAAGCTTTTCCCCTTCTCCTGGGGCCTTTTTTTCTTGACTTTTCATGGTATTTGCTATTTTAATGTTGTTTTAAACAAAGACAAATTAAGAGTTTAAATTATTAGCATTAGTTTTTTTCCATTTCATTCATTTTTATATGCAATGCTAGCTTTAAATGCAAATAGAGCATTTAAATCAGATGAAGAGTCACCCAATTACACAATTTGCATTTCACAGCTTGTCTTCAAACAAGATGCTTGTGCTTCAGCAGACCAGAACTAACAAATACAAGCCAGACTCAGGAGGTTGAAAGGAGAAAGAAATGATCCTTCTGGTATAGAATCTGTCCAGAAAGGAATCTCTCAACAAATGGATACTCAGTAAGCATACAGAGACACATTTAGGTAGTGCAGATACTTATAATTAGAGGGGTGCCCTGTCCAGGACTCGGGTCTCATTCTTGCTTAGTTCCAACAGCTACCAGTGAAATGTGCTAAATCAGTTAATAAAATCAAATTGCTAGCAAAATAATAGTATCAACCAGCTTACTCCATTTTGTTTAAAGCTTCCATCCTGACCTAAGAATCACTCCTCAGTGCCTACCTGTGATTACAGTAACGTTCCCATGACCACAGACCCCCAGCTTTGTTTCCTTTGGGCAGGTCGTGCTGACCGCTTCCTGCTGACTGCTACAAAGCTCCTTAGCCATAAGTTCCATGTAATTGTATGCTTTGTTAACTGAAATCAAATGTTATGCTTTGCAAAACCCTATTGTTACAATTTCATCTTTTGTTCTTATATTCTGTTAGTGACCTAACCAAGGTAACTCCATTGTGAAATGATTCTTCTTCCTTGTCTCTGTGTAACTACCTTAAACTATATCTTAATGGCAGAACTCCGGGGACTTTCTGGACACTGCTACACCTAGGGCATGAAATTAATCAAAGCTCCCTAACAATCAGAAGTTCCCATTTTGGTTGTCAAGTTGTTAGTTAATAGCTACTATGGTCACTAAGTTGCTACATAGCCAATACTGCAAATTTTAACTATAAAAGCTTGTCACAAACTGTACCAAGTTGTCAAGAGTTATTTTTTCTGGCGTTTACCTGCTCTTGCCCCATGCATTAATTAAACCCAGCTTGCTGGCGTGTTTTCTTCTTGCTTAGTCGGTCATAACACCAGGGTTTTTCCTGGTGCCAGCCTCGGCACCTACATGCTTCAGAGTCTGGCATCTCCTTTTCCCACGACCTGCCCACAACCCATGGCAGTGGATCTGAGGCTCACAAAGGCCTTTAAACTTCCACTCCTAGATAGCAGTAAGTACCTGGATGAGCTGCAGGCAAGAGAATGATCCCTACCAAGACTGATCAGCCCCTCTGCCAATCATTCCACTGCTACCAAGACCCACCTGAGTTGCTCCAGAGTGTACACATTGATCCTAACACTCTCTGTGATTACATGTAAGACCCTACAAAAATGAGGGTCAGCAGACTGACAGCAGAATTAGGCCTCTTTCCCTCCAAAACCGGACCTGGTTACTGCCTAGAGTGCAAGATCTGGAAGAACCTAGACACTGCGAGAGTGGGTGGTTAAACCACTCTGAGATGGTGGAAAGTGAGTAGGAGGCTCCAAACACCTGGCACATGCTCATTGTTCCATCAGATTTCACTACAAACTGCAAGTTCAAAAATATTATTATTAGTAATTTCAAGAGCACAATGACAGAGCATTAACCCATGTGGGGCACTTCTTGGCAGGGGACCTAATGTAATTGCATAGTTCCTCTGCCCATGTAGTAGGTCCCCTTCTCATTTAACTGTACTCAAATTTCTCTGGCTCATAACAAAAAGTCTTTAACCTAATTTCTCCAACAACCCCCATCTGCTTGATCATGTTCCAAAATTCAAACTTGTCAAAATGTTGGCAACATCGTTTTCACTTCCTCAAACACTACTGTTTCTTAGTCTAATGTATTCAGGACCATAAACCCTTTGTAGGATAACAATAATTTCCATAACCCCAAATCCAATGAGAATTTTTCAATCACCTTACAGTATTCTTCATTAATTCAACATTGTTGATTTCTTCTTTGGCAGCCTTAATTGTTTTTCCCCTCATGGCAGCACATTCCTAGGTTTCTTTTTACCAGTCTGAGCTCTCACTCAATATTTCTTTGCTGCCCTGTCCTCTATTACCCACATTTAAAATATTTAGTTTCTTTAAAGATTTACTCTAATGTCTTGATGTCTTTTTATTGTATTTTCCCTTTTAAATCCATTTTCATCATTGGGCCTGTTTTTGATGACTCCCAAATCTACATCTTTATCCTAAATCTCATCTCAGAAGAGAACTTTAAAGCTATCAACACCTGAAAGATGACTTATGGTTTTTATCTATATATACACACATATATATTTATAACATAGATATCAGGATCTTGCCAAATCTTTCTTCAGTGTTCCCTTTCTCACTGAATTACATCACTACCCATTTAACCCATTTACTTACTAAAGTTAGATGCCTCATAGTCATCCCAGGTGAATCCACTTTATATAACTCATTCAACCTTGAAAGAAATTCTCTCTCACTTTTAATTTTCAAATATCTTTATTTTTAACTTTTCTCCTTTATTCATCTTTCCCGTGATCTAAATATATATGCCTCCCCAACATTTATATTTGAAAATCCTCAATCCCAAGGTGATTGCATTTGAAAGTGGAATTTTGGGGGAGGTGATTAGATCATAAGGACAGGCCTCTCATAACTAGAGCCCTTACTAGAAAAGGCAACAGAAAACTGTCCTTCCCCTTCTTCTGTGTGAGAACACAGTGAAAACACAACTTCTATGAAACTGAAAGTGGGCGCTCACTAGAAACAAAATCTGTCAGCACCTTGATCACGGATGTGACCGCTTCCAGAAATGCAAAATAAATGTATGCAAATCTAAGCTACCGAGTTTATGATATTTTGTTATACCAGTTTGAATGGACTAAAACAATCTTTAATATCATCATTCTAATCTAAGCAACACTTATTTCTCACCTGAGTGACTACAGTGGTATTCTAATTTTTTCCCATTCTTTATTTTGTTCTTCAGTATTGCAACCAAAGTGATCTTTGGAAAATATAAAATTAGTTATATTTATTCTCTGCTTAAAACTATTTATTTCCTTCTGATTCCAACACACATGAGAAACTAACATATCTTGAACACTATTGTGGTAACCAGAAAAAATAGGTGATATAAAATAAGTCCAAGTTCTAAACCTTGGAACCTGTGAATAAGTTAATTTAACATGGAAAAAGAATTTTGCAGAAGTGATTAGATAATAATAAAGACTCTACTGTCTTTATTGGTGGCTTTGAAGATGGAAGAATGTGGTCATGAAACAAGGAAGGAGCTAAAAAAGGCAAAAAAATACATTGACCCTAAGCTTTCACAAGGAACTGAACTCTGCCCAAACTTTGATTTTTGGCCAAGTCAGATCCATTTAAGAAATGAAAGAAAATATATGTGTTGTTCTAGGCCACTAAATTTGTTGCAAATAGTTACAGCAGCAATAGAAAACTTATGAATTATGGAAGAAAGAAGTATATAAACACTTCAACTAGATTCCTTACATTTTGATGCAGATTACATTCTTTTCTTTGCATGTAATTTAATCAGTCTGTAATAAAATGTGTCATATGAAACAAAACCTTGATCTATTCTTCATTTAAAGAAGACAAAAAAAAAAAAAAGATTTTAAAGAGACTTAAGTTTTTCAATAAAGTTCTTTGGACTAATCTTACATTTTCTTCCTCAGAGAAAAAGAGTGCCCAACCAATCAAAGACATATGATATTGGTCCATTTTGCTACTAAATTATGATACCACAAGCCCATTACTTCCATATTTAACTATTTCACTGTCAGGTTAGCATGAGCTATACAGTCTGCAGAAAAAAGCAGATGACACATGTTAGTAAATATAATCTAAAGTACCCTTAGTAATGTAACTTTTTAAATGTAATTACTGACAATTACTTTTTTTAGTCTGGATTTTAGAATATAACACTAATATAATACCTCTAACTTAATTTGGATAAAACTAAATAGTTGTGGAATTACATTTTGCTTATTTTCCATAGTTGTAAATAATCTTTAAATATATATTTAAAAGGACAGTTAATGGACACTTTTAGTGAATTTTCCTTAATTACCAAATTTAAGTCTTATGAAAAAAATCCACACACACAAAAGTCAAATTATGTGGCACAATAGCATTTTGTCTGAATTTTTTTCCAGTTCATAGCTAAGACTAAATAATGCCTCCATTAACAAGACTGAACAATGTGAAAGAGATTGGAAACACTTATACTAAAAATGTATCCACTATTCAAAACTTTTAGAGAGAACTAATTAATCAAGCAGTTTAAATTACACTGTAGAAATATTTTATTTGCTTTACAGCACAATTATACCACAATTACTTTACCACTTGCTTTTTGTTCTTATTTTTATGTTTTCAAATATTTGCTTGTTTCTACTGATAATGAATTCATTTCTCAGTTATCATTCAGTGTTAGAACATAAATCAATCATCTGGTAATATGCATCCTACTTAAGTGATACATTAAACTGTATTGAAAAATTTCTGGTTTCCAATGTGCCATGTAAGGGGCTTAGGAATCTTCACTCCACTCAATGGCAACAAATATATAAACAAACTGAAAAATCAATAACACTTGTTAGATCCATAAGAAATGTGAGGTAAGAGGACAACCCACTGTTTCTAAAGGTTAGAGAGACAGGCAGATACAGAGAACTACAACCATCCTGAGCAGAAATCTCATGAACCAGTATTTCTGGTAAGGAAATCTGAACTGTAATTGATGAATTGCTTGAAGCTCAGTTTAGATGAGCCTGAAAGATAAAAAATTCTGTGAAATCAGTCTTAAGAGCCCCTCAAAATTTCATGAGTTTCACCTCCAGTAACTCTATCAGCTCCCGACAGTGAATATCAGAGAAATGATTTAATTGTGCTTTCAACATGGGAAAACTATTTTGTCAAAGTCTGACTTGCTAGGGATTATCAAAACCTAACTGGCCTGGAGGAAGGAAAATACCCAACTCCAGCTCTTCCAGCCATCCTGTTCCACATAAGGGTAAAGAAGGGAAACTGAGAACCCCAGTAAAGCTTACAGTCAAAAAAAGGCTCCCTAGAACTGAGACTCAATCATAGACCATAGAATACTTCATCTTCTCCTACACCTTACCTGTACCTTGTTAAACCCCTTTTTACCACAGTCCCTTTTACTCAGTATATTTTGTCTACCTTTCAACAACAACAACAACAACAAAAAGGCATGCTAAGTGGCAAAAACAGCAAACACCAAACAAACAAACAACAAAAACAGTTTGAAGAGACTGAAAAAGCTTTAGAACCAGACCCAGATTATAGTAAGGATGTTAGAATGATCAAACCAAGAATTAAAAAACAAGAAAACAAAGCAAAACTATAATTAATATGCTAAAGTTTCACTGAAAAAAGTAGATCACATGCAAGAACAGATGAATAGTATAAGAAAAGAGAAAGTCTAAGACAGAATTGAAAAAAATGCTAGAAATTAAAAACATTGGCAGAAAAATGAAGAATGACTTTGATGCACTCATTAAGCTGACTGGACTTGCCAGAGGAAAGAAATGCTGAGGTTGAGAATATCAAAATGGAAACAAAAAAATGAAAAACAGAGATAATAAAGAACTAAAAAGCAAAACAGAATATCCAAGAACTGTGAGACAACTTTAAAAGATATAGTATGTGTAGTGAGAATCCAGAAGAAAAAAAAAAGGAAAAAAAAAAACTGCCCATACCTATGTATACAATACTCAAAGTTAAGAAAATCTAAACTAAAGAAAATATCTTGAAAGAAACAAGAGAAGAAAAAAATAAATACCTTAATTATAGAGGAGAAAATGTAAAAAATTGCCTTGGACTTCATACAGGAACCATGCAAGTAAGAAAAGAGTGAAATAAAGTATTTAGAGTGTTGAGAGAAAAATAGTCACTAAGAATCTCAGATGTTGCAAAATTATCTTTCAAAGGCAAATACATAGACATTCTCAGACGAGCACATGTTTTATTAAAAAGTGACCAGTAGATCTTCTTTGCAAGGGATGCTATAAGCAGAAATGAATGTTGGTCTGCAACTTGGATCTACATAAAGAAAGAAATACCATTAAAGAAAAAACAATGAATTTTAAATAAATAAAAAACAAATAAACAAATAAATAAATAAATTTAATTTTTTACTTCTTCTAACATCCAAAAGTTTATTCAAAGAATAAGAACAACAATATATTCAATGATTATAGCTTATAGATAAGTGAAATGAAATGAATGACAGCAATGATACAAGGGACAAAAGGGAGGAATAAAAAACACTGTTTCAAGATACTAGCACTCCCAGGAACTGGTATAGTGTTGCTCAAAAGTGGACTTGGAATAGGTCAACCATGAAAAAAGTTTTTAAAAAGCAGTATAATTAATATTCTAAGAAATAAGATAAATAAGAGAAACTGGAATCACATAAAATGCTCAATTAATACCACAAAAGACAGAACAAGTGTTGAAGAAAAAAATTTAAAAAAAGAACAAGGGCAAAAAATAGAAAACAGTTACAAATGTGGTAGACATTAATGTAACTATCTTAAATGTCAATGGTCACAATGCATCAATTTTTAATATTTTTTTCATAATGTATCAAAAAATGGGACACATCTATATATCATCTACAAGAAATCTCCTTTAAAAATGAAAGTACATGTAATTAAACATAAAAAGATGAGAAAATATATACCATGTTAATCCTAATCAAAATAAAGTGGAAGTAGCTATATTAATTTCAGATAAAGTAGACTTCAGAGCAAGAAAATTATCCAGGATAAACCGGGGACACTGTACAATTCTACTTGTACAAGAAGGCATAACAATCCTTAATATGTATGTACCTAATGACAAAACACTAAAATACATGAAGCAAAAGCTGATAGAAATGCAAAGAGAAATAGATGAATCCACTATTATAATTGGAAATTTTAACCCATGTCTGTCAGAAGTGAACAGCTCCAGCAGGCAGAAAATCAGTAAGGACACAATTCAACTCAACAGCAATAGCAATAAATTGTATGTAATTGATACCTATAGATTACTTCATCAAAAACAGTACAATACATGTTCTTTTCAAGCTCACATGGAACATTCAACCAAGACAGACCACATTCTAGGCCATCAACCACACCTTAACAAATTTAAAAACATAGAACTCATACAACGTCTGCTGTCAGACCATAATAAAAATAAGTTGGAAATCAATAACAGAAAGGTAGTTATAGAATCTCCAATACTTGGACACAAAACAATACACTCCCAAATAACACATAGCACAAAGAAGAAATTTTAAGATATATTACAAATATTTTTCACTAAATGAAATTAAAAATACAACCTATCAAAATTCATGAAATGCCTGAGAGCAGTGCTTAGAGTAAAATTCATTGCATCAAATACATGTATTAGAAAAAAAGAAATAATTAAAGTCAATAACCTAAACTTCCAACTTATAACATTAGAAAAGGAAGAACAAATTAAATCCACAGTAAACAGAAGAAAGAAAGAGTCAAAATTCAAGAAAAAATAAATTAAATTAAAACAAAATCAGTAGGAAAACTTTTTAAAAATCATATTCTTTGAAAATATTATTAGTGAAATTTGAAATTATTAATAAAATTAATTTAAGAAACAAGACATAAGTTACTAAAATAGAAACAAAAGAGAGGACATCACTATAGCTCCCATAAACACAAACAGATTATAAGGGTACATAATTTGTGGGCCAAACGTTATGCCCACAAATCTGATAATCTAGATAATATGGAAGAATTCCTTAAAAAATACAATCTGCTACAATACACGAGCTACTAAACAATCTAAATAGTTATATGTTTACTAAAAATAAACTAATAGTTAATAATATTCTAAAAGAGAAAGTGCCAAGTCAAAGTCTTTATAATATTTTCAGAAAATTCAACACCCATTTATGATAAAATTATCAGCTAAATGGGAATAAAGGGGGTCTTTTTCAATTTGAAAAAGAACATCTATAAAAAACCTACAGCTAAAGTGAAAACCTGATGCTGTCCCACTAAGATAAAGTAAAGGGAAGGATGTTGCCTCTATTTGTAGCTTTTTAACATCATACCAGAAGTCCTAGCTAATGCAATAAGTAAATACAAAGTTGGGAAGACACAACTTTCTTTGTTCACAGTTAAAAGCATAATACCATTCACATTGGCACTCCCAAAAATAAAACACTCAGCTATAAATTTAACAAAATATTTACAACATATAAGTAAGGAAAGCTACAGACATGATTAAAGGATCAAATAAGAACCAAATACACAGAGAGATATTACATGTTCATAGATAGGAAGATTTCATTTGCAAGATGTCAGTTCTTTCTAACTTCAACTATATCTATATAACAACACAATCACAAGCTTAGCAAGTAATTTTGTGAAAATTGACAAACTGATTCTAAAGTTTATATGGAGAGGCTAAAGACCCAGAATAATGTCTTGAAAGTTCACAGCTAAACTGACGCACCCATACCAGAGTGGTTAGTAATGCTGACCTAACAGTAAATAAAGGAGATCAGCCATGGATGGTTGCAGTGTACCTTTGATAAAACACTTATAACCTAGCGGATAATTAAATGACTCGTCCCATCCATGACCAGGGTCCCTCACACAGGACCCTTGTTCATACTGGTGAATATTCTTGTTACTCTTGTCTGACCCTGTCCTATTTATGTCTGCTTGAACATTGCTCTGCACTTGTATTCTCTCGAGTGTTTGGGGGAAAATCTGGTCCAAGATAACCTCCCATTTTTCAGATGAAAGGCATACATTCAGTACACCACCACAATAGAGAACAAGTTCAAAGATGTTTACTTTGAGAACCTGGGCAGGGAGGGTACAATGAGTTCAGGAGGGCAGTCTTGTGTCCCTCAGTCACTTGAGGAAGAAATGAAAAATCAAGCAGAGAGAGAGAGAGAGAGGGGAAGAAAGAGAGAGAAAAAGAGAGAGAGAGAGAGAGAGAGAGAGAGAGAGAATGACAACTAGCAGTATACATATGGGAATAGCATGTGGGTCACTTTAAATTGGTGGGCAAATGCCTGAATGATTTGTTTAAAGGAAACAGCAGGAAAAGTGGAAAGCCCTGTCTACTCCGAAGAAAAGATGCCTCTCAGTTCTTATCTCTGGCTACCAGCTTGAACCATTTGAATGTGGTCTTCTCCATCTAATGCCTACACAGCAATCTTTGCTGTGTCATTCGTATTACAAATAGCCAACTCAATACAATAAGTCCCCTACATACAAACCTTCAAGTTTCGAACTTTCAAACATGAGAACATTCATTTGCATGCCCAATCATGTAAGTTACTTCATGTGTCTGACATACACTGTCATCTGCTGTACTGTAAGATCAGAAATGTCAGCCAGGCTCGGTGGCTCAGCCTGTAATCCCGTGCCTTGGGACGCTGAGGTGAGTGGATTTGCCTGAGCCCAAAGGTTCGAGACCCGCCTGGGCCTGCGAGACCTCATCTCTACAATAAAATCAAAAAATTAGCCGGGCATGGTAGCACGCGCCTGTAATTCCGGCTACTCGGAAGGCGGAGGCGGAAGGATCGCCGGAGCCCAGCTGGTCGAGGCCGCGGTGGCCAGGAGTGGCCACTGCACTCCAGTCTTGGCAACAGAGTGAGACTCCAACGCAAAAAAAAAAAAAAAAAAAAAAAAAAAAGTCTTATTTTTGTGTTTGTTTTTTATGTATCATTTGTGTGAAAAGTATAATAAACCTAGTGCAATATATATAGGAATAAGTTTATAATTAGTAATAGGCTGATATATAAGCCTATGAAATATAATTACTATATAGACAATTGTGTTAGTTGTGTACTCAGTCTAAATTTGTTAGACAAATTAGATGTATGAATGCGCTCTCAAAACAGAACTCATTTGTATGTAGGGGACTTACTGTATTTAAGGAGAACAAAGTTGGAAGACTAACACTACTGACTTTAAGCCCTATCAAAAAACTACAGTAATGCAGTGTAATATTGATGAAAGAATAGACAAATAGATCAATGAAACAATAGGGAGTCCAGAAATAAATCCATGCACACAAAAAGCCAACCACATCCTTTACAAAGGAGCTAAGACAATACAATGAAAAAAGTTCTTTTTTTTTCAATAGGTAGTGCTGAAACTACTGGACATTCACATGCAGAAGGGTAATTCTAGACACAGATATTACAGACTTGACAAAAATCAACTCAAAATGTATTTTATACCTAAATGTAAATTGCAAAACTATAAGACATTTAGAAGACAACCTAGCAGAAAACCTAGATAGCATTGGGTACGGTAATGACCTTATAGAAATAATTGATGCTAGACTTTATTAAAATTAAAAGTCTCTGCTTTGTGAAAGATGATACCAAGAGAATTAAAAAGAAAGTCACAAACTTGGGGAAAATATTTTCAAAAAGACACATCTGATAAAGGACTGTATCTTAATATGCAAAGATTTATTAATACTCAACAGCAAGAAAATGAACAGCCCAATTTAAAGGAATAGGCAAAATTCCTGCATAAACATCTTCTCAAAACATACGATGTTAACATCATGTGTCATTAGGGAATTGCAAATTAAAACAACAAAATACCATTGCACATCTAGTAACATAACCAAAATTCAAAACACAAATAACAACGAATCCTGGCATAGATGTGAGAAGCAGAAACTCTCATTAATTGTTGATGGGAATGCAAAATAACATAGTCACTTTAGGGTACAACTTGGCAGTTTCTTACAAAATTATATATTCTCTAATCATATGATCTAACAATCACACACTTTGGTATTTACTCAAATAAATTTAAAACTTGTGTCTACTGCACCTAAATATCATTAGCAGCTTTATTCATAATTGCCAAAACTTGGAAACAGTCAAGATATCTTTCGGTAGATGAAAGAATCAATAAACTGTGGTACATTCAGACAAAAATGGCATATTATTTGCTGCTAAAATGAAATGACATATCAAGTTATGAGAAGTTATAGAGGAAACTGAAATGTCTATTACCAAGGGAAAGAAGCCAATATGAAAGAAGCTGCAAAATTTCCAACTATGTGACGTTCTGGAAAACAGAAAACTGTGGACAGTAAAAAGTTCATGGACTGAGAGCTAAATGGGAGGAAGAAGTGAATAGGCAGAGCATAAAAAATAATTATTAGAAACATTTTTAGTAACGTTTTAGAAAAAAATTAAGATAGTTTTTAAAACTATTCTGTATTATACTACAATTTTGGTTACAGGTCGTTGTAAATTTGTCAAAATCCACAGATTATACAATACCAAGTGTGAGTCCTCATGTAAACTATGGACATTGGGTAACACTAATGTTTCAGTGTAGGTCCATGGATTAAAATAAATGTACTACTATGGTTCAGGATATTGAAAATATGGGGGAGAGTTGTGCTTGTGTTGAATCAGAGGATATATAGGAAATCTCTATACTTTCTGCTCAATTTTTCTGTGAACCTGAAATTGCTCTAAAAAATAAAGTTTATTACTTAAAATAAAAATTATTAGAGAACATGGTCCTTTACCTGTTTTCACTGCTTTAACAGACGCAAACAATAACTTATGGAGGACACGCTATCTGATCTTTTTTGATGACTGTTAGTAAATGTGAATATCTTGCCTAGACTGTGTCTAAATAATCTACATACCTGATAATATTGCCTTCACCTCTCCACTCAGACTTGGAAAAGATATATTGAGAACCATGAATAGTTTAAATTAATATACCATTGCCATTGTTCTTTCTGTCTTTTATTTACAAATGCATCTAATCATTCATTCAATAATTATTGAGCACCAGTTGAAAAGTAATCTGTGCCTGGCTCAGTGGCTCAGCCTGTAATCCCAGCGCTTTGGGAGGCCGAGGTGAGTGGATTGCCTGAGCCCGCGGTTCAAGACCGGCCTGGGCCACTTGGCGAGACCTCATCTCTATAATAAATCAAAATAATCCGGGCATGGTAGCGTGCGCCTGTAATTCCAGTTACTTGGAAGGCTGAGGTGGAAGGATTGCCGGAGCCCAGCAGGTGAGGCTGTCGGTGACCAGGAGCAGCCACTGCACTCCAGTCTGGGCAAGAGAGTGAGACTCCAACGCAAAAAAAGAAAAAGAAAAAGAAACTGTATATGAGACATTGGAAATACAACCACAGATGAGATAGACAGGAAGCTTACTCATGGCACACACTAACTGACAGAAGAATGATGACTTAAAAGTGTAGGAAAATAAATAATATAGATTATCAAATATTTAATGAAATTATCATATGAGGTATTAGAGAATATGTAGAGCAGAAACAAGGTATCTATTTCTGATAGTATTGCCAGGAAAGGCCTACCTGGAGAACTTAGGCATAGATAATGAGAAACACAAAGCTGTGCAGAGACTGTGGAAGGCAGTTCATTCAGAAAACAAGGAGAGAACTGAGAAAAAAAAAAAAGAATAACAAGTCCACAGATCAGAAAGGAGTTTAATATGGAGGGATGGCTCAGAAAGAGCAGGAACATACAAAATGAGTTAAAAGAGGAATGATATACATTATGTCGGCCATGATATAAATTTTTCAGCTTTCATAAGTAATTGAGGTATTTTTTGATTTATGTTTTTTTAAATAGATCATTCTGATTTCATTATACAAAATGAATAGTAATGGGAAATGAAAGCAGAAGCACCTTTTGAGAGGCTTCTACATTTGTTAAAGTGAAAGTTAATTATGGTTGGGCTAAGTTAGAAACATTATGAAAAGAAGCAGAGGAATTAAAAGTGCATTTTGAGGTACTTCACATGATGCTAGGATGGAAGAAAACATAAGTTTTGGTTTGATTTGAAACATAGGTCTGGATGACATCATCTCAAGAAAGAACTAAAAATTTCCAACATTGTGATATTTAGAGTCAAAATAAAGGAAGAACTAGTAAATGAGACCAAGAAATATCCATTGAGGCAAGAGAGAATCCAGATAAATGTGATCCCATTGAGTAAAGGAAAGGAAGAAATTCACTAATTGAAGTGGTTAACTGTGAAAATGATGCTAAAGGGCCACGTCAAATCAAGAGTGAGAAGAATTCACTGGATGAAGACCACAGTTTGATCAGTATTTTCAATGGAATCAAAGAGATAGAATCTACATTGGAGTGGGTTGAAGAGTGAACTTAAATTGCTATATTTTATGCAAAAGTAGGAATCCCAGACATCTCTTCAAATATACCAAACAACTAAATAAAATTACAAACAAGTAAACAACAACAAAAAAAAGCAACTAGAAAGGGATATAATCAATACCTAGATACTCATAACCAATATTAAAAAAAAAAAAATCCCAGAGTTATAAGGTTCTATGTCTTAAGGGTTGGGATTGCAGTGCTTCTGCAAAAGTATAAATTGAGGCTATATGACCTAATGCCTCAACAGGTAGTTAGAATTAGATCCCCTGCCTAAAGACAAAAGTGAGAAATTACTACATAATTGCTGAACAGAAGTGAGAATATATCTCTAACAAGCCTAGGGTTTTGATCTGGGGGTAAAAAAGCTACCCCTTCCCCAAATGCAGCAATAATCTTGCATTTATAGTAGGGGTTGGGTCCAAATTTAACATTGAAATTTCAAGCTGAGGCATGAACAGAGGTGGTTTAGAAAAGTCAAATGCAAATAAATCTGTTTTAGGCAATTGTAAGCCACCTCATAAATATAATCATAACTTTAACAGGCATGTTTGAAGCTTCTATAGAAACTACTCCTAAAACTAAGGATGAAAACAATGTAGAATGTGTGAGGAAATATACCACTAAGAAAAACTATCAGAACATACACAAAATGGAAGCACTATGAATATCAAAAATTTTAAAAGAATCTTAAGAGTATGTTCACATTAAAAAAATAATATGTTTAATAATAACCTTCATCAAGCAAGGATGGAACTTTATTAAAAATGAGCAGGTCATTTGTGAAAAAACAAAATATACTTTCAAGAATAAAATTATAATTCTTACTATACAATTTTAGCAAGTTAAAGAACAATCTAGACATAGTTGAAGACACAATCAGTGAATTGGAAGAGAAATATAAGAAAATCAAGCACAATGTACTGCAGGGAGATAAATCGATAAAAATAATAAAATGTAAGGAGGAATAATAGATATGTTCAGATAGATAGATAGATAGACAGACGGACAGATACAAAATGGGAGTTAAATAATTAGAGAAAGACACCCCCAAAGTAAAAATGGTTGCGAATTCTATAGAACTAAATAAAAGCTCATATTCTCATACTAAGATATGAGAGGAAAAAAACAGGCTTAAAAAAAAAAAGAATGATGGAGTAAAATGTCCTTAAAGGACTCCCAGAAATCAGTTGAGATAAAGTTAAATAACATACATAAGAGGGATTGGGAATATTGGTATCATAATTTGAGGAGTCAAAAGGATTAAAAGCAATATTCTGGGAGATAGGAGGGAATGAGACATTGAGTCTTTATAGAAAATGTACAGAACAGGATTCCACTGAGAATCCAAGATGAAAGAACTGACCTGGTATCTCTGGATTTTTGATAGAAGCTGAGGAACTCATGAAATGTGAGGCACAATAGTTTTATAAAAGTTTTTCAAAGGAAGTTGGGCAGTGAACTTGATAAAGTAAGATATCTTGAGCTTGCAATAATGAGGTGTGTAGCAGTAGAGTATCAGAATTATCTTTACAGGTGCACAAAGCAGATGATAGCCTGTGAAGAATTCTTTTTCAGGTATATCTTGATGAGATGAAGGAAAGAGACATCAAAGACCTTCAAGTAACTGCTCTCCTGTAACTTGTGAGATGATTTCCTAAGTGTAAGGCAAAGAGACTTTGAGTGATATTCCTTCAACTAGACTTCACCACTAATTACCCATCCTAGTTTGAGCCAAAAATCCTTTCATTTCAAATGGGTTACATAGCTTAATGGCAAAGTAGTAGACGACCACAAGAAAATAATTTGTTTTTAAATCAAGACTATAATTACTAGCCTTACAAATTTAGTTTTTGTCCTCCTTTTTTGACTGAGGCTTAGCTAACAATCTACCTGAATATTTTACTAAAGTAATTGCTTTTCTGACAGTGAGCATCATGGTGAAGAGATTTTAATATCAGCACTTTGTTTATGTGTTCACTAACTCTAATAGTAAAAAATCACTCTACTTCTACCATGTTGTTTTTTATTGCTTATGATGCTGCATAAAGCAATTACCTTAATAAGATTTGCTTGGTTCATTTTAAAGATCAACAGTATATGCTGATTTAAAAAAATGTAATTAAGAAACAACAATGTTGCAACTTCAGAATCTTGGTTTTATCAAATTATGATCTATTTTAGTTGTACTTGTTTTGTCTAAAAATGCTTAAGTGCTCATTATCTGAAATTACAATAGCTTTAAAACTGGTTTTGAAATAGTGAATGAAAAATCATTTTATTCAGCTAAACTCCATTAGTTAGTTTTCTCCAGATAAACAGAACCAATATATAGACACAGATATAGTATATAGCTTGTAGATAGGTATAGATATAAATATATCAAAAGATATACAGATATATCAAATATGAGGGATTGACTTTCATGATTAAATGAGCTAAGCGGTCTTACAAGTTGGAAGCCCAGGAAAGCTGGTTGTGTAGTACCATTTCAAGCCAGAAAGCATAGGAACCATGGAGATTGATGGTATATGTACTTGTCTAAGTTTAAAGACCTGAAAACAAAAAGCACCTGGCACAAAATTAATCCTCACACTCTTCTTTCTTTAGATAGTTTAGTGTTTGATTTTGTGCAATTTTTTTTCCCATTTTGCTTTTATGTTTGAACGTTAAATCTTTATAGGGGCATAATAGCATTCACTTTATTCAATGAGTAAAAGTTAAAAAGGAAGTACAAATTCTCCGTGGGTTTATCCATAATTGTCCTCATCACATGTATATCTGTAGGCTCCTGGTTTGTATACCGGTTAATTATTTATTTCTATTATTAACATTAACCTGGTCTCTTTTACATTTCAGATGACTGAAAACTATGACATTTTATATTTTTTCTTCTCCCATTTGGAGCATGGAATACTAGGCAACCTCTCTTTTCTGACACAGATATTATACTATATCATATTTACAACATTATCTTGATATAGAAAATTGTTAAAGAACATTTCATACTTATACTTGTACTATAATTCCTGTTAAACAAATTTACAAATTTATACAAATCACAAATCACTTCCTGGAATTAGACCACAGAAAATTGCATGTATCTTGTCCAGCTAGTGACAAGTGTTTTGTTTGTTTTGTATTCAGAGCATACAAGCATATATTTATTACATGGGAATATTGTTTAGTGGTAGAGATTGGACTTCAGACGACACATTCAATAGGTAACTTCTGAACCCCCTTCTCTGTCTCTCCCCTTTTTAGTGTCCCTTGTGTCTATTATTTTCATCTTTGTGGCCATTTATGTCCCACATGTAAGAGAGAACATGTAGTGTCTGAGTTTTTTGAGTTCACTTAGGTTGATAATCTCCAGCTCCATTCATTTTGCTGCAAAGGACATAATTTCATTCTTTTTTAAGGCTGTGTAGTATTCTGTGGTGCATATTTATGATTGCATAATATTCTATGGCTCATAGTATTCTGTGGCATATATATACCACATTTTTAAAATCCAGTCAATCTTTGGTGCGCACTTAGGTTAGTTCCATGATTTGCTATTGTGAATAGTGCTGCAATGAACATATGAGTACAGGTATCTTTTTAATACAATAATCTCTTTTCAACTGAGCTCAGTGGCTCAGCCTGTAATTCCGCACCTTTGGGAGGCTGAGGTGAGTGGATTGCCTGAGCCCACGGGTTCGAGACCCGCCTGGGCAGCGAGACCTCATCTCTACAATAAATCAAAAAATCAGCCAGGCATGGTAGCGCATGCCTGTAATTCTGGCTACTTGGAAGGCTGAGGCGGAAGGATCGCCGGAGCCCAGCAGGTCGAGGCTGCGGTGGCCGGGAGCGGCCACTGCACTCCAGTCTGGGCGACAGAGTGAGACTCCAACTCAAAACAACAACAACAACAAAAAAAACCCTCTTTTCTTTTGTGTAGATACCAAGTGGTGGGGTTGCTGAATTTAATGCAAATTCTATTTTTTGTTCTTTGAGCCATCTTCATACTGTTCTTCATAGAGGTTGAACTACGTTACAATCCCATCAACAGTGTATGAATGTTCCCTTTTCTCCACAACTGCACCAATATCTGTTGTTCTTTGACTACTTATTTGTTTGTTTGTTTTTGAATCAGGGTCTCACTCTGTCATCAAAGCTGAAGCATAGTGATACAACCCAGAATCATTGTAACCTCAAACTCCAGGGCTGAAGTAATTCTCCATGCTCAGATTCCCTAGTATCTGGGACTACAGTCATGTACCATCTCTGCCAGATAATTGCTTCTATTTTTTATAGAGGTGAGGTGTCACTATAATGCCCAGATAGTTCCAAACCCCTGCTCTCAAGCAATCCTCTCACCTCAGTCTACAGAAGTGCTGGTATTATAGGCATGAGTTAATGAGTCCAGTCATTGTCTTTTTAGTAATAGCCATACTTGGTATAAGATGGAATATCATTATGGTTTTTAAGCTTGTCTCTTTTTTATATATACATATATTTGCTACTATTCTTAATTTTAGATTCTGGGGATACAGGTGCATGTTTGTTACATGGACAAAGTGTGTAGTGGTAGGGGTTGGGCTCAGGTGATTCATTTCCCAGATGGTGAATGTTGCACCCACCAGGTAATTTCTTTCTTTTTTTAAAAAAATTTTTATTTTAATTTTAATATATATATATAAATTGTGGGGTACAGTTAAGAGTTAGGTATAAAAATATTCATCGTGCAGGTACCCTTGTTGATAAGGTGAGCCCCTCCCTTCCCCAGGCAGATACTGACTACCATTAATCACACCTCCCTGTCCCACCCTGCCTGCCCTCCCATAGTTTCCCACCACCCTCAATCCTTTTTTTATAGTATTATGATAGTTGTTCAAGGTCCACTAAAGAGTGAGAATATGTGACACTCAGTTCTTTGTTTCTGTGAAAAATCACTCAGTATTATAAACTCTAATACTATCAAGGATTGCTGCGAAAATCATGATTTTGTTCTTCCTTATGGCTGTGTGATATTCCATTGTGTATGTGTACCACATTTTTTAAATCCAGTCCTCTTTTGATGGACAAAAAATTTGGTTCCATGATATTGCTATTGTGAATAATACTGTGATAAACGTACGTGCGCAGGTATCTTTTTTATAGAGTGATATGAGTTTGTCTGGGTATATTCAGTAGGAGGATTGCAGGGTCACATGGAAGATCAATTTTTAGAACTTTTAGGAATCACCACACTGATTTCCACAGAGGCTGTACTAGTTTACACTCCCACCAGCAGTGTAGAAGTATTCCCTTTTCGTCACATACTCTCCAGCATCTGTTATTTTTTGAGTTATTGATGATGGCCATTCTGACTAGAGTTAGGTGGTATCTCCATGTAGTTTTAATTTGCATCTCCTTGATGACTAGTAAGGCTGAACATTTTTTCATGTATCTGTTGACTGCTCATATGTCTTCTTTTGAGAAGTGTCTATTCATATCTTTTGCCCACTTTGTTATAGGGATGTTTGTTTGTTTTTTTCTTTTCAGCATGTTTGAGTTCCATGTAGATCCTTGATGTTAGACCTAAGTCAGACATGGAGTTGGCAAATATTTTTTCCCAGTCTGTGGGCTGTCTCCTTGCTCTCTTGATGATGTTGTTGATTTTGCAGAAGCTTGTCAATTTAATGAGGTCCCACTTGTCTATCTTATCTCTTATGACCTGTGCATTTTGGGTTTTGCTCAAAAATTGATTACCAGTTCCAACTTCCATAAGGGTGTTTCCTGCATTTTCTAAAGTTCTTATGATTTGAAGTTTTGCATTTAGGTTTCTGATCCATTTGCTGTTAATTTTTGTGTATGGGGATAGATAGGGGTCCTGTTTGAATCTTCTGCATGTGGTCAGCCAGTTTTCCCAACACCATTTACTGAATAGATTCTCAACTCCCTAGTGGTGGGTGGTGGAGGCCTTGTTGAAGATGCTTTGGTTGAGAAATTGAGGTTTTGCTTCTGGAATCTCAATTCTATTCCATTGGTTTATATGCCTGGTCTTATACCAATGCCAGACTGTTTAGATTATTGTAGCTTTAAAGTGTAAAGTCTTTTAGTGTGATAGCTCCTGCTTTTTTTTTTTTTTTTCCTGAAGATTGCTCTGGCTGTTCTTGGTTGTTTATGTTTCCATATGAATTTCTGTATTGTTTTTGTAATATCTGAGAAGAATGTTGCTGGTAATTTGATGGGTATTGCATTAAATCTGTAGATTGCCTCAGGTAAAATGGACATCTTAATATTGATTCTTCCAATCCATGAACATGAGATATTTTTTCCACTTGTTTGTGTCATCTTTGATTTCTTTGAGCAGTGTTTTGTAGTTTTCATTGTAAAGGTCTTTCATGCCTCTAGTTAGGAAGATGCCAAGGTATTTCATTTTTGTGTGTGGTTATTGTGAATGGGTTTGTGCCTTTTTGGGGGGATTCTGTTTCCTTAATATTGGTGTAAAGAAATGTGATTGTCTTTTGCACATTTATTTTATACCCTGAGACTTTTCCAAAGTCCTTTATCAGTGCAAAGAGGTTTTTGACAGTTTCTCTTGAGTTTCCAAGGTAAACAATCATGTCATCTGCAAAGAGAGATAACTTGACTTCCTCTTTTCCTATTTGGATACCCCTTATCGTCTTCTCTTTTCTGATTGCTCTAGCCAGGACTCCCAAAACTATATTGAACTGGAGGGATTTAGAGTGGTCATTTTTGTCTTGTTCAAGTTTTCAGGGGAAATAGCTCCAATTTTTGTCTGTTTAGGAGTATGCTGACTGTGGGTTTCTTATAGATGGCTTTTACTATTTTGAAGTATGTTCCACCTATGCCTAAGTATTCAAGGTTTTTTTTTTTAATCAAGAAGGGATGCTGGATTTTATCAAAAGTTTTTTCTGCATCTAATGATAGAATCATGGGGTTTTTGTTTTGACGTCTGTTCATGTATTTAATTACATGTATGGTCTTATGAATATTGAGCCAGCCTTGCATCCTGGGGGTAAAGCCAACTTAATTGTGATGGATGATTTTTGAGATGTGTTGTTGAATCCGGTTTGCTAGGATCTTATTGAGAATTTTAGCACCTATGTTCGTCAAATATATTTGTCTGTAGTTCTCTTTCTTTGTTGGCTCTTTACCTGGCTTGAGTATCAATGTAATGTTAACTTCGTAAAATGATTTGGGAAGTGTTCCATCTTTCTCAGTCACTTGGAATACTTTCAGTAGGATTGGTATCATTTCTTCTTTATATGTCTTGTAGAATTCTGCTGGAAAACCATCTGGTCCAGGGCTTTTATTTATAGATAGTTTTCGTGACATAGTCAATTTCCGTGATTGTTATTGGTCTATTTAGGGTCTTGATTTCTTCTTGTTTCAACCTAGACAGGTTGTATGTTGTCAGAAAGTCTCCATTTCCTTAAGGTTTTCAAGTTTGTTTCCATACAAGTGTACATAGTAGTCTCTAATGATCTTTTGTATTTCTTCAGGGTCAGATGTGACTTCATCTTTTGTGTTTCTGATTGTGTTTATTTGGACTTTTTCTTTTTTTCTTGGTCAGTCTAGCTAGGGGATTATTGATGTTTTTTATTCTTTCAAAGAACCAGCTTTTTGTTTTGTTGATTTTTTGTAATATCTTTTTGTCTTCTATGTCCCAGATTTGGACTTTTATTTTGGTGATCTGGATTCTTCTGCTGAAGTTAGTGTTTTGGTGGTCTTTCTTTTCCAACTTGTTAGGCTGTTAATTTGTGATCCTTCCATTTTCTTCATGTGTGTTTGTAGAGATATGAATTCCCTTCTTATTATACCCTTCATGGCATCCCAGAGATTTTGGTAAGAAGTTTCTTCATTTTCATTTGTTTCTGGGTATCTTTTAATCTCTGTTTTGATTTCTGTGTTGACCCAGGAGTTGCTTAGCATCAGGCTGTTTAGTGTCTATGTCTTTGTGGGTTTTGGGGGAATCTTGTTGGTATTGATAAATATTTTTATTCCACTATGGTCTGAGAAGAAATTTCAATCTTTGAAATTTGTTTAAGCTTGATTTATGGCCAAGGATGTGGTTGATCTTAGAGTACGTTCCATGCAGTGATGAGTAGAATGCATATTCTGTGGTCATTGGGTGGAGTGTTCTCTGGGTATCAATTAAGTCCATTTAGTCAAGAGTCACTTGGGCTCTGGTGATCCTTCCACTTCAGCCTTCCAAGTAGCCGGAATTACAGGCACGTGCTACCACACCCGGCTGATTTTTTTGATTTATTGTAGAGATGAGGTCTCATCAAGTTGCCCAGGTGGGTCTTGAACCCACGGGCTCAGGCAATCCACTCACCTCAGCCTCCCAAAGCGTGGGATTATAGGCTGAGCCACCGAGCCCGGCGTATGTTATCTTTCTTTTGGTTTTGGGGTTGGTTCATGTACATTTGCAATCTTTTCCCTATACTCTTGTGAAGAATGTTGTTGTTCTTTTTTCCTTTTCTTCTGTGTTTAAAACTTTCTTAAGTGTTCTTGTAGAGGTAGTCTGGAGGTAGCATAAATTCTTAGGGATTGGGTATCTGGGAAAGATTTTAATTCTCCCTCACTTATGAAGCTTAGCTTCACTGGTTAGGTTATTCTTGGTTAAAATTCTTTATCTTTGGGCACTTTGAAGATTAGACTTCAATCTCTCATAGGTTGAAGGGTTTCTGTAGATAAATCTGCTGCTATACTAATTGGTCTTCCCTGGTAGGTAGTCTGCCCTTTTTCTCTTGCTGCCTTTAGGATTTTTTTCTTTTATATTTACTTTGTTTAGGTGAATTATTATGTGTCTGGGAGTAGATCTTCTTATTAGCTGTCTTGCAAGGGTTCTCTAAATCTCTTGTGCTTAAATTTTTGCATCAGTGATGAGATGAGGGAAGTTTTCTTGAATAATCTCATGGAATGTTTGTTCCAGAGTGGTCTCTTTCTCTCTTTCTGCCTCAGGAAGTCCAATTATTCTTGGGTTTGGTCTCTTGAAGTAAACGCTCATCTCTTGAAGGTTTCATTCTGTCTTTTTAAGCTTCTTTTCTATGTTTTTGACAGTTTGGGTTAGTTCTATATGTTGGTCCTCAAGGTCTGAGATTCTTCTACTTGGCTAATTCTGCTTTCCATGCTTATCAGTTTGTTATTTATTTCACTCACAATATTCTTTACTATTGTTATCTCAGTCATCAACTCCTTCCTATTTTCCTCTTGCCTCTCCTCAATTCTTTTTAATCTCTCTATTAATGTCTTGATATCTGGATTTGTAGCTTGAGACCAGTCATTCTGGGGGCTTTTCATTGTTTGCATTCCGAAGTCTGTTTTTCTCAGTGTCTGACCTCCTAGGGGTCTGTGAGAGACTCATCTTCTTTTGGTTTTTCTTCATTTGTGTAGATTTTTCACTTTCCCTTTTCCTCCCCTTCTTTAGTTCTGTTTTTCAGGGAAGGTGGGTTGCTTTTACTTCTTATTGTTCAATCTCCTATTCTTCCTTATGAGGTTCCTCTGGCTTTGTTCACTTCTGAGGGTGGACTGTGGGTTGTGGGCTGTGCTTTATCAGTTTTGAGATTTAATTGAGGGGGAAGCTGTGATTCAGAATCTATCTGCAGATCCCAGTATCCACTGACAGGTGTATGGGCACCCTGGAACCCACTTCCCACTACCTTACAATCTGTCCATACAGTGGGGGTTTAGGTTTTTTCCCTTGAACAATATGTTGTAAGAAAAAGGAAAATAATGGAAAGGGGGGGTCAAGAGGAAGTTGGAAAGAAAGAAGAGTAAGAGGGAAAACAGACAAATATACCAACGAATGATAAGAGACACAAAGCCAGAAAGGAGTAAAAAACAAACAACAAACAAAATTCCCTAAAGCAAACTGGTAGTCACACAAAGACAGTCAAATAAAATCATATCTTTTGATGTATTCTTCCCCTACACAAATAGGAAGTCTAAATCAAAAAGCAAACAAAAGTGAACTAAACAAACAGTCAAAACAATAAAATAAATAATCAAGACAAGAAACCAGACTAGCTCTGAGGTCTTTCCTGAATGCCTAACGTCCCTTCAGTTCTGATCTCTAACCCCTACCCTCTGATCTCACTGCAGGCAGATAGGATTACTTATAATTTGAGTTGGTTCCCTTGACTTACTGCCTGACAGGTCTACCACACAGACTTCAGTTGTCTGTGTCTGATTCAGTGTAGGGGAGGGGCTTCTGTCTCCTGGTTTGGCGAGATTACCTTAGGCAACAAAGTGGAGGCTGCAAGGAGCTGGGTGGGGCAATGCGGATCTCTGCTGGAAAATCCACTATGGTGCGTGATTCCTCACCAGGCATGGACTCCTCTTGACTTTCCCTGATCCTTTCTCTCTACTTGTCCAGGTCCCCAGTTGATCCACTATGTTTGGCAATGATGGTCTGTGTCCAGCATCAGGCACTGGGAACCAGCGAGACAGCCGGGTGCTGCAGTTTGGCATGCCTGCGGTGGCTTAGGGTGGGGGAGGGAGCCAGAAATTCCCCAGAGTCAGAGTCGAGAGCTGCAGCAGCAGCAGTGGCTCAGCACCTGGTAGCAACCACAGCAGTTATCCCTTGAGGAGGCAATAGTGGCAGTGGCAGCAGCTTGCTGCATGGGACCAGCTATAGCAGCCACCTCTCATGGAGGCAGCGGTGGCGGGAGTATGTGGAACTGCCTTCAGCAGACACCCTTTGTGGAGCTCTTCACAAGATCTTGACTGTCGCCATCTTACTGAGCATCTCTCCAGCAGCTCATTTCTGAACATTAACACCTCCTTTTCCTTCCCCCTTTTTAGTGTTCCTATTGTCTATTATTTTCATCTTTGTGACCTTTTAGTTCCAACATGTAAGTTTGGTTTTCTGTTTCTGAGTTAATTCGCTTAGAATGATGGTCTCCAACTCCATTCATGTTGTTGCAAAGGACATAATTTTGTCCTTTTTTATGTCTGTGCAGTATTCCATGGTGTATTTTCCACATTTACTTTATCCATTTAGTCTTTGGTGGGCACTTAGGTTGGTTTCATGATTTTGTTATAGTGAACAGTGCCACAATGGACATACGAGTACAGGTATGCTAATTCCATCTCTTTTGGTAGTGAAAAAAGTGTTGCTACCTGATCATTGGTGCTGACCATTGCCTGTTATACAGAATTGGCTAAGAATCTCTCCTCACAATTTCACAAAGTTTTTGGTGCTAAAATTTCAAAAAATACTAACCCTAACATCTTTGGATTATTTGTAAATATATTATTTCTTTTATTTGAAAGGTTTTGAAGTGTTGTTTTACTGATATGTTAATGTTGACAACACACGAAATTAACAGTAAAATATATTTATTCTGGGAATGCATGTCTAAAGATATTTAAGAAAGCACAAGGCATATTGATAATTGTATGTGATTCCATTATCTACCCAGTCACCCTCTTTATACTTCCCCAGTTATCTGGGAAGATCTTATTTATTTGATTTCATATCTGGTAAGATATGTCGTCATGCATATCTTATTTGTGAAATCTATGCATGTCTTATTTGTGAAATCTCTCCTAAATCTATTTCCCTTTTTTATTACTATTTTCACTATCTAATTTCAAACTCAAATACTCAGTTCTTCAGGTCTCCAAGATAACCTTGCAAGTGATCTTCCAACATTTTCCTCCAACAAGTCGTATTTATTTCTTCCCAGAATTAAGTTGTTAAAATATTGATCTTATTATTGATACCAAAATTCAACAAACACAAATTATTAGAATATCATAAAAATGCCCTTCACCATCTGACTGCAGCCCCCATTTCTAACTTCATCTCTCAAAGCTTCATATCCTATGATTAGGCACACCAAATGGTGAACTATTTGCTACTCAAATAATTTGTTATTCTACAGATACTGCATTTAAAGTTCCTATTTATTAGAATGAACTGAAGGAACTGAACTGCTGCACCAAGTGTATTTGTTTTGTTCTTGAGGATCCTCAGCTATTTCTCTTTTCAATGGCTTCATCACCTTTCCTCATCCTAATAACATGAATAGATAAAATAATTGCTCAAGTATAATCTCTTCAGGAATGCCTTCTATGAATCCCCTATGATTGTATTTCTAGTCTCTTTATAGTATGGATCATTACCTCAAACTATATGTTTATTTATGTTTTTTAAAACTGTCTTCTTAGAGAGAATATAAACTGTGAAAAAGCAAAGACTTTGTATGTATCACTTCTTTATATCCTTATACTAGAATAGTGTTCATCACGTATCATGGTTTCAAAATTATTTCATTCAGAAAGATAAATGATAGCACGCAGTGTAAACATTGACCAGCTGAACATTTAATATTATGACAAATATCCTCATACAGTTATATTTTAGGTTGATTATTGAAAGATTGCAGCATATTAGTTGTCATTATCTTTTATTATTTTCTGTGAACACTGATGTGGGAAAAATTAAGCACCATAAATATTTTGTACCAGTAGCAAATATTTTTTCTATTAATTTTATATCATAGCTATGTATTCTGAAATAATGTATTATGATGTTTATATATCTCTAATGATTATTTTTATTATGTATTTGGTGCTCATTCATTATTTCTCTCAATCATATCAAATATTAAAAACTTAAATTATTTTTAATAAACTGTATTATATTTTCTATTTTGAAAGAAATAAACAATGAATATCCTCTTAAATATTAATGAACCACATTATAATCTAAATGAAAAATGCCTTAATAATGTTATTAGGGAAGCTATAAATGCTATACTAGGTTTTATTATAATTCATTTCTGAGTAGTATTTGATAGGAATCTTACACATACGTGATATTAGAAAGTTGAATCAATGTTGAGAATGTTACTATGTCAGAAAATTAGAGAGTACTTACATAATTTACATATTGCTCTAAATAAAGTACATATGTATATTTTGGAACTCTTCTCTGGAACTTTCTGCCAAGTATCTGAGGTCACAAGGCTTCAAAAGGGAATCTAATTTTGTGGTTATATATGTGTATTTTTTTTGTATACACACACACACACACACACACACACACACACACACACACACACACACAGACATACACATATGCACATTCAAATAGGAAATTAACTCATGTTTTCATATCTGAAGAGGTTGTTCTTATCTGCCTTCAGGAATTTCATCACATAGGCTAGAAATCTTTTTCGTCTTTAATCATAAATAAAACTTACATCATTTTCTTTCAAGCATACTATGTCGTATACTAGCATTTTCTCCTTGTCAAGCATGTCAAGGATGAGGCCTTATCTCACAATTGATATACATTTAAATTTTCTGACTTGCTTGCAGCTATCGACTGAGACATGCATTCTATCAAATACAAAAAATTACAGTGAAGCAACACTGTAAAAACGAGCTATATTGCCATTCCCGGCAATTACCATGTTCATTCTTTGTAACTCTTGAGATTTAACTGTATCTTAACTTGCTTTGTAATAGATGTTTTCAATGAGATGAGGTAGCAAAATCCATTACATGTTTCACCATAGACTTGTAATATCTTCATATGCAGACTTTTCAAGTTTTACATTACAGGATGTCTGTACATCAGCAGCACACAGACTACATGAATTTAACAGAAAAGAATATCAATCAAATAACAAAAATAAGTGTTAAATATGTGTATTTACCAAATTATTTTATGCAATATCTTAGGTGAGTCTGTGAAAAAATATAGTAATTGTTTTCAAAATTAAAACTAAATCATAAAAAGTATAATTAATATTTTAGCAATTATACTGATTTTGACCCAATGTCCATAATATGTCTTCATATTGCTTCACCAAAATAAATGAAATGTTTTTTTCTATAACATTTACAGGTTTATTTTAAAATTTATTACACATAATCAGTAAAATTCTATGCTTAAAATTACTATTCCCAATAATTTTCATGTCTTGAAGATTACTATTCTCCATGTGATTAAAGATAGCATAAACCAAAGTTATAAGCATTTGAGTTTTTCTAAATAGATTTTTCCACTTCTTTTTTCTGTAAAAGTTTTATTTTCCTCTCCCTTTCTTATTATTACATGTTTATATTGCTATTACAAACTTCTAAAGTAAAATGTGTTTCAATCTGTGGTCTCTAAACTAACCTGAAAGCAAAGAAAACATTTCTACTGAAATTTATCTGACTTTTTTTGTTATTGTATCTAATGTTTACATACTCTTAAGGACTAGGGCTACTGTGTGCACAAATCTGAGGGTACATACTGTAAAGCTATGAGAAATCTGGCATCAATAAAATATGTAGCTTTGTTGAAATTCAGAAGGAATTCTCTAAAATGTTCATGTTGGTTTAGGAGTAATTGTGAAAATAAAATTTAACTAGTAGTCCATTTCAGCAGTTTATTCTACCCTAATATAAAATCATTTGTTTAATGTTTACATAAAATATCTGAGCTTTAATTTAAATATTTATAATTGACATAGATATCTAACCCTTAAGAGTAGTGTTAGCACTTTAACATTTGCACTGAAATGACAAAAATTCATGTAAATGCAACAAAAATAAGCCAACCATTGTATTTTGGCAATCCCGCAAGCAAAAGTCATTGGCTCCTACTTCCCAGTGTTTCTAATCACATTTTCAAGAGGCAACTACTTGTAACTTTCTTTGAGTTTTGTCTGCGTGTGATTTTCTCTAAACTTTAATTCATATAATAAACTCTATTTTTTTGTTGGATGACTAAATTAGTTGATATTATAAATTAATTGATATTATAAAGCAACTGATATTATTTGCTTCTCCACCATAGAATAATAAAATTAACCTATTTATTCTTCACTCTTTTCTTCCTACCCTCTTCGTCTATCTGATTAAAATTTTAAAAAAATATATTTTTGATTTTTATTCTGTTACATTTATAACTTTAAATAGCACACACTAATCCTTGTTCAGTTAAGTTTGAACAATATTTTTTGATTATACAAAATTAGGACATTACTCCACCCTCCCTTCCTATTGATATAAATTACTTTACATTATTCAGTACAGAAATAGCTGGCTCAGTGACTTGACATCAGTTTGATCATGTTCTGGAAGTGATTCATGCATGTACCAACCAGAATCCACTCCTCTAGCTGTCACTATATTTTATTACATGCTATGTATTAAGTCTTTTCTAGCTTAAAATATCTAGAGTAAGTTCTGTTCTCTACACTGAAGATTGGCGGATATTGCTATAATACAAGGCCTACGAGTTTACCATATGGTTTGAAAAACAAGAAACAAGTATCATGCATATTATAGAAATTACTATGAATAATACACTGTATAATCAGGTAGTGGGATTCTAATCACCATTCATTTGCCTCTATATGGAGAATATTCCAAAACTCACAGGCAAATATTCTCACTCTCACACACTCTCTCTGTCATTTTTTTCTCTTTCTCTCTTTCACTCTCTCTCTCTCTCCCTCTCTCTCTATGTCTCTCTTTGTGTGTGTTTTTCTCGCCATTGCTCTTACAAATTTTGTCATGGGGAACAACTCTCTTGAAAATTTTTCTTAAATGATTACACATTTTGCCCCTCTATCTACTCTTCCATTTTTTGTCCTTGCTGATTGTGAATATAAAGATTGTCTCAGGCTGCATGCTTTTCTCTTTGCTCTTATAAATCCCCTCCCTTTCTGGTTAATTTTATTATAATTTCAATTATGTTTAAGGAAAGAGGATACTCGAATATGCTACTTAATCCTATATTGTGAACTGCTGCTAAGTTAATAAGTGTTTTTCAGTTCCCATGTACATATTTTTAAAAATCATCTTACAAATGTTAGCTCTCCTTTACATTAATCATGCAATAAATTAAATGTTACTGAGTACCAACTATATGATTTTTAAAATTTTAATCATGGAGTGACAAGCAAAATAGATTTGTGTCTTTAAGTTTATAACTTTTTGTGAGAGGCAAATAGTAAACAAATAATTGCACACATATGTGTACAAGTAGTTTGCTTAAAAAAATATCATGAGAAATGAGTTTAGAATAAAAAGACCAAGGAAACATCTATTAAGAAAAAAAATCCTTAATCTAAAATTCAAAACTTACCATCTTTGTTTGTTAATTTTATTATTTTATCATTTCTTTTTTATATCAACTTGCACAAAATTTGTAAACACATAATTTTTCCTAGATAAAAAGCATGACTTTTTTAACACATCAAATTCCTGAAGCAATTCTTCTAAAAGGTATTCTTTATTAATATTTGCAAAGCATATATAAATAGTTATGTTACCAGGTTGATATTTATTTTACAACATTTCAGCATCCATTGATTTAGTATTTGCCTTGTCAGGGATAGTATTATCTGAACCAGTTATTCGTTAAACAGTAATGTGCATGACATTTCTCTAACTCATAATTAAGAACGATCTCTATTATCCAATTATGTTTTGAATATTTCTTGACACTTGGTTACCTCAAGTTGATCTTTGCCATGGACTTACTTTCTATTTAATCTGTTTGAGTGTTGCAGTTACAGTCTGTACTAGTGCATTCGAGCTGCTGTAACAAAAATATCATAGACTTGGTGGTTCATAAATGACAGGAATCTGTTTCTCAAAGCTCTGGAGACTAGAAAGAACAAGACCAAGTAGATTTGGTGTCTGGTGAAGGTCTGCTTCCTGGTTCATGGATGACCGTCATTTTGCTGTGACTTCACAGAAAGGAAGGACAAGGCAGCTTTCCAGAGCTTCTTAAGGACACTAATCTCATTCATGAGGTCTCTGCCTCCATTACCTTATCATCTAGTAAAGGTCCCACCTTTACATGCCATCACCATGGGGATTAGGTTTCATTATACAAATTTTAGAAGGACTTGGTCTATACCACATTCTGTATATATTTTCCTTCTATGTACACTCTGCCAGATTTTAGTTCATGGTCTATTCAGGAAGTTTAAGCCACATGTGCAAGAAGGAAAAATGAAAGAAAGCCCTACAACTTACTAATTTTTATTTAACCCATAATTATCTTTCCTTGCTCATTTAACATTTATCAGAAGTCACAAATGTGGTTTTCATATTTCTGCTACTTGTCTTATTCCACTTTAGCCTTGCCTTTACATTTTGTTCCACTTGGTAGGTTTAAACAAAAAGCCGTGTCAATAAAGTATGTTTTAGTTTCTTGTTTTACTATTGCCTTTAAAGTTTTTTTCCAAGGTGTTTTCTGTTTCTTATAAGGCCCTTTGTATCCCAGGTCCAAGGCTCAAACTACAAGTTTCACAGTTTGGCTGGGCTAGGTGGCTCAGCCTGTAATCACAGCACTTTGGAAGGTCAAGGCAAGAGGATTACCTGAGCCTGGGTGTTCGAGGCCAGTCTGGACAACTTGGTGAGACCTTGTCTCTACAATAAATCACAAAATTTGCTGAGCACAGAGGTGTGTATCTGTAGTTCCTGCAACTTGGAAGACTGAGGCAGACGGATTGCCTAAGTCCAGCAAGTAGAGGCTGCAATGGCCGAGAGCATGCCACCGCACTCCAGCATGGACGTCGAGTGAAAGACTCCAACTCAAAAAAAAAATTTTTTTTCACAGTTCATTATTTATGATTAAGGATCACTACTATTTTGGTACAAATTACTTATCTTCTAGCTAATATTCCTCCCAGTGTATGTCACTTGCCATCTACTCACAGAAAGCGGATTGTGTTCAATCTACCAGATCATTTTCTTTCCTTCCTTTCCTTTCTTCTTCCCTCCCTTCCTTTTTTACTTTCTTCTTTTTTTTCTTTCTTTTTTGTTTAAATTTTTGTACAGACTGGATCTCACTATGGTGCCCAGTCTGATTTCCAGCTTTTGGTCTTAAGCAATCTTCCTGTCCTGACCTCCTAAAATGTTGGGATAACAGGCATGAGCCACCATGCCTGGCAGGTCATATTCTTTATTTATGCCATTCCACTTTTATTTATGCAGCATGTACTCAATATAAGGACTATATCAAACTAGAGTAAATTGAATAATAGAACATAGCATGCTTAAGTAATTTTTAAAAAACAGTACTTCATTTATTGCTAATTGAACAACAGGCTATGTATACGTATGTATGTATGTACACACAAAACTTTATTCTATAATTTGCTAGTGAAAGCTAACTCTAGAAATAGGAAGAACAGAGAAGGATAACCATTTGTAACATTTAAAAAAAACAATTTGAAGAAATATTTGCTGCATATTAAATATTATATAAACTCAAGTTTAAAACACAACTTAGTAGCCATTTAGTTAAGCTATCATTTTAAACTATCCTTTTCCTCATCTCTGTGAAACTGTCATGCAAACTGTCCTTAAACTCTCCAAGGATTAGAAATGTTGCAGCAACCCAAGCATTTATTCAACATTTTACAATTACTTATTTTGTGCTTAATATTTTACTGGTCCTGATAATACTACTGAGGTTGAAAAAGTGAATAAAAAAATTGTTGGATATAACTTAATAAAGAGGAGGTCTGTAAATACTGAATAGAGGCTGGGCAGAGTGGCTCATGCCTGCAATCCTAGCACTTTTGGAGGCTGAGGCTGGAGGATTTCTTGAATCCAGGAGTTCGAAGCCAGCTTAGGCAACATAGAAAGACCCTTTCTCAACAAAACATGCCAGGCATGGTGGTGCATGCCTGTAGCACCACTTCCTTGGGTACCTGAAGCCGGAGGGTCACCTGAGCCTAGGGGGTCAAGGTTTTGGTGAGCTGTGATTGTGCCACTGCACTCCAACCTAAGTGACAGAGTGAGATACATACTCAAAATAAATAAATAAATAAATAAATAAGAATAATAATGAATAGACTTTAGTTGATAAAGAAAAAAGACAGGGAAAACAGCATGATGAGTGCATTAACAGTGTATCCTAGATGGTAAGCATTGTGAGACAACAAAGTTTAGGGAGACATTAAAATGATTGTCAAGATAGTAACTGTGATAATATGGAAAGATTCTTTATAGTGTACTTTGGACTTTATCCTGCTTGTAATACAATGATAGTGGAAAAAAATTAAGCATCAAATTTACACGAATATATTTTTGTTTTAGATTGTCATGTTAGCAGACTTTCCAAATTTGAAGCAGTTGAAAAGAAGAACAAAGACACTTGTTGTTCCTGTGAAAAACAACAAAGATTTGAAAGGGGGAGAAGAACATGAAAAAAACACCCATCTGCCTCAATTTTACCTACTTATCTAGCATGGAGTTTTATCCATCAGTTATCGTGAAAGGACAGGAATGTAAGGGAACTGAGATTGTAGGGACAGAACTATGTTTTCTTCTGTAGTGTCCATGGGGAATTTCAACTCAGAATACTACTGATAATGTAGTTTCTTCTACTGAACCTATTTCCTCCCAAACCACTCAGTTTTTATCCTCTTGTTGACATACACTGGTCCTTCAATCTTACCTTTGGGTCTTTAACATTTGCTTCCTACCCAGGCTCAGTGGCTCAGCCTGTAATCCCGTGCCTATGGGAGGCTGAGGTGAATGGATTGTCTGAGCTCGCGGGTTCGAGACCCACCTGAGCCGGCGAGACCTCATCTCTACAATAAGTCAAAAAAATTAGCCGGGTGTGGTAGCACGCACCTGTAGTTCCAGCTACTTGGAAGGCTGAAGCAGAAGGATCACCAGAGCCCAGCGGGTCAAGGCTGTGGTGGCCGGAGCGGCCACTACACTCCAGTCTGGGTGACGGTGTGACTCCAACTCAAAAAACAAAACAAAACAAAACCAAACAAACAAACAAAAAACATTTGCTTCTTATGGGAGGACTGTTTTGCTACCTCAACATAATTAATCTCCATTTTCTCCATTGTCCTGCAGTGATACATTCATTTGACATTATACATGAAACTGAGGTGGTAACCCATAATTTTTGTCAAAGAATTGAATGATCAAATTTCAAAAACTATGTTAATTATATGTGATTCAAGGCATGAATGGATAAGAAAATGTGGTTATGCCTAATTTTATTATATTTTAGCCTATCTAGCCTATTCACGATACTTAACCAAAAAGAAAAAAAACATTAAAATGATAGGAATTATTCTTCTGAGAAAAAAAATAAAAACCTTAAGAGTCTTCAATATTTGACAAAGTTGTTCCCAAGAAAGCTTTTAAAACATCTGTAAAAATAGTAACTTCATCAGAAAGATATTTACAGTAACAAGTAGTACTCAAATTAGAAAAACAACCAAAATCCCCCAGCATTTTAATTATGCTTTCTCATGTAATCTACTTTAATGTACCTCAATAGTAACTAATGTATATGCAAAGTATTATTGTGGCCTACTTTATGCAAAGTAAAAAGTACAATGTGGCAAAGGCCTCAAGTTGTCCACAAACATTTCTTCTATTAGTTTTTCTTTAATATTAATAGTTCTTATTTTTAGCTGAGCACAACCCCCTTCCTCGTCCCCAAAGATGCTTTTTATTCCAAACTGCTGGGAAGTAGATATGACCAAATTAATAAATTCTAGCCAATGCAATGTGAGTACTACACTTATAGCTATGCCTTTCAAATACACACATTTTGAATGTCCTGTATGTTTTCTTTTCTTGCTGAGTAAGAAGATGAGAGGTAGATCATGCAGAGATGAAATCCACACACTGAGAATGACAGAATCATTTTATGAAACCAAGAATGCTTCTGGACTGCTACATGAAAGAGAAATATGAAGATTTCTTGTTTACACTACTATAATTATGGATCTCAATGTGGCAAAACATTTTATAAGTCAACACTAACAAAATAGAAAATTGTTGTCAAATAACATTTGTTTTGAAAATATAATTCAGTTAGAAAATAAAGTCACACAGTCAGAAATTTTTATTTTCAGTCTAGTGTTTAGGTTACTAATAATGGAATTTTATATTGAGATTATATTAAAAATAATTTTTAAAATAAACATGCATTAAATAATTATTATGTACTACTTATTGTGCCATTCAAGTAGTCCTAAGAAGTACCACTTTTATTGTAGCAAGTTATGTTAATTTGGGATCATACTGCAAAAATTGATTTGGGAAGAAAATTATTATTGAATTAAAAATTATTGGCTATTATATTTTGGGCTCAGTATTTAATAAACAGATGATGTGAAAATATGTTGCTAAGAAGAAGAACCTGTCTCATTCATCCTTTAATATCATATCCTCTTCTGTGAGGTAGTAGAGCATTTTGCACACTTATAGAAGGCAGTTGATAGATGTTGTTCAAAAAATAGGACCTATAGCAGGTGGAGCAGACTGAGTGTGTTAAGGGAGTTAGGAGTGGATAAGAGAGTAACAGAATTAAACAGGCTTGATTCCCAGATTTGTAGGCATAGTGTCACTCTGACACACTCTGCTTGAAATTGCCAACATTTACTGAAGGTAGATGATTGTAAAATTAGACGATATCAAATAAAATTCTTCTTAATATAGAAGTGCTTTTCACTTAATATAATTAACCTTCTTGCTAATAAAACTTCACATCAAAAAGTGATTTTAATATGTCAGGTCGAAGAGGATAGCTAGAGCTTAATAAGCTATTACATTCCTCATAAAATATTAATGCTTATTAATGTTGTTGACAGGTTTATCTCCAAAACCATAGCTTTATGAAGACAAGTATATACATATAGGTATATAAATTTAATAAACTTATATTGAGCGATATGCAAAATACTGTAGAAGATAGGAAGTTAAAAAAGCATACCTCTGTCTACTATGGCTCACCATTGAATAAAAGAAATTAACAAGCATACAAGCAAAATAAACTGATGAATGCTATGTTTAATTGAAATGTGATCATTCCTTTTATAGACAAATTATGCACATTAGCATCACATTCTCATAGGAATATATGAATTTACTTAGCATAGAAATTAAAAACTAAAATTTACACTGTATTTGTAGAATAGGACATTAAAAAACATTTGTCAGTGTAAATCACAGTGCAATGAATTTAACAATAGTATATGTAATCTAGAACATTGAAAATCAGCCTAGGGAAAAAAAAAGTTTTCAGTGGCATAAATATTTATGCTTAAAATTAGGCACTATTTTTTTTTAAAGAAAGTTTGAGAAAATTACGGTAATATATCACTGCACAACTAGGTCGATGATAAAGAAATACCAATCTTTAACATGCTCACATACACCATAAAAGACTCAGTGGGTTGTAGTACCTAACACATTTTCTTCCCAATTATTTTTGAAGGATTTCTGACAAATGTTTTCCTAGGATAGAATGACAGACTGCCTTCTTTATCTTATTTTTATGAGACTCTTATTTTTATTCTGCCATAAGAGGCAAATGGCAGAGCTATGATTTGGGTAGGCTATGTAGCAGAGGCTCAATTTGCACAATTTATGATACAGCTTTCTTTATCTATCAAGGAATGCAGGTTATATGGTCTTTCATACAAGAAGTTGATTTGGTTATATATGTTCATGGATTCTATCTTGACAGTCTTAAAAAGGTGCCAACAATTGCTGGAGCAGAAACTGCATATGACACTGAAAGACTTAGAAAATTATCTGAAGTATTATAAAAATGATCCACCTAAATATATTTCTCATATACTATTAAAACATTAACTATAGATCAAAATTAATTAGAAAACTATATTAAATATGACAACTCTGTGAAAGTAAACAGGTCATATTAGAACACCTGAATATTTGAAATGTAAAAGGTTATTTTTTATCTCTTTTTTTTTTTATAAAGATGTGGGGTACAATTCAGGGTTAGGTATACAAATGATGATTATGCAGGTCACCTTATTGATAAGGTATGCCTCTCCCTCCCCTAGCAGTTTCCTTCAACTACTAATCTCACTCCACCTCCCCTGACAGTCTCCCACTGTTGCCAATCACTTTCTTCTAGTATTATATAATTGTTCAAGGTCTGGTTATAAGTGAGAACATGTGGTACTTTGTTCTTTGTTTCTGTGATAGATCACTGAGTATGATAGACTCTAAATCCATCCAAGTTGCTGCAAAGTCCATATGTTTGTCCTTCTTTATGGCTGTACAATATTCTAATGTGTATATGTACCACATTTTTTTAATCCAGTTCAGCATCGATAGGCAACATGGTTGGTTCCACGTTTTTTGCTATCATGAATAGAGCTGCAACAAACATACGTGTGTATGTATCTTTTTTGTAAAATGATTTGAGTTATTCCAGTTATATTCCCAATAGGGGAATTGCTGGGTCATATGAAAGGTTAATTTCTAGTTCTTTCAGAAATTACCACACTGTCTTCCAAAGAGGTTGCACTAGTTTGCATTCCCACCAGCAGTGCAGAAGTGCCCCTTTATCTGTGTCCTCGCCAGCATCTGTTGCTGTTTGTTTTATTAATGATGGCCATTCCTACTGGGGTAAGGTGGTATCTCAATGTGGTTTTGATTTACATTTCTCTGATGATGAGTGAGGCTGAGCACTTTTTCATGTGTCTGTTGGTTGCCTGTATATCTTCTCTGGAGAAGTGTCTACTCATATCTTTTGCTCACTTTTTAATGGGGCTGTCTTGTTTTCTTCCTTTCGGCACATTTGATTTCTTTGTAGATCCTAAATGCTAAGTCCTTGTCAGATATACAGTTGGCAACTATTTTTTTTCACATTCTTTGGGCTGTCTCCCTGCTTTCTTGATGGTTTCTTTTGCTTTGCAGAAACTCGTTAGTTCGATGAGGTCCCACTTGTATATCTTATTTCTTAAGGTATGGGCATTTAGGGTCCTGAATAGGAATTGGTTGCTAGTTTCAATTTTCATAAGGGTGTTTCCTGTGTTTTCTAAAATTCTTATAGTTTGAGGATTTATGTATAAGTCTTTGATCATTTAGAGTTAATTTTTCTATATGGTGATAGGTAGGGATCCTGTTTCAGTCTTCTGCATGTGATCAGCCAGTTTTCCCAGCACCATTTACTGAATAGGTTCTCCTCTTCCCAGAGGTTGTTGGTGGAGGCTTTGTCAAAGATGAGATGGTTGAGAAATTAAGGCTTTGAATTGGGAATCTCTATCCTGTTCCATTGATCTATGTGCCTGTTCTTGTACCAATACCAGACCGTTTTGATTACCGTGGCCTTATAGTAAAGTTTGAAGTCTTGAAGTGTGATATATCTTGCTTTGTTTCTTTTGCTAAGGATTGTTTTGGCAATTCATGGTTATTTATGTTTCTATATGAATTTCTGTATTGTCATTTCCAGGTCTGAGAAGAATGCTGTTGGTAACTTAATGGATATTGCATTGAATCTGTAGATTACCTTTGGTAGAATGAACATTTTAACAATGTTCATTGTTCCTATCCATGAGCATGGAATATTTTTCCATTTGTTTTTGTCTTCCTGGATTTCTTTGAGCATTGTTTTGTAGTTCTTATTGTAAAGGTCCTTTACTACTCTGGTTAGGAAGATGCCGAAGTATTTCTTTCCTTTCCTTTCCTTTTCTTTTCTTTTCCTTTTTTTTTTTTTTTGTGGCTATTGTGAAAGGGATTGTGCTTTTAATTTGGATCTCTACCTGCTTGTTGTTGGTGTATAGGAACGCAACCATCTTTTGCACATTTATTTTGTATGCTGAGACTTTGCCAAAGTCGTTTATCAATGAAAGCAGGTTTTTGACAGAGTCTCTTGGATTTTCAAAGTATAGGATCAAATCATCACCAAAGAGAAATAATGTGACTTCCTTTTTTCCTATTTGAATACCCCTGATTTCCTTCTCTTGTCTAATTGCCCGAGCTAGGACTTCCAAACCAATATTTAAGAAGAGGGGTGGTAATGGGCAGCCTTGTCTTTTCCAGTTTTCAGGGGAAAGGTTTCCAGTTTTTGTCCATTTAGCAATATGTTAGCTCTGGGTTTTTCATAGCTGGCACTTATTATTTTGAGGTATATTCCTTGATACTTAGATGTTTGAGATTTTTAATGAAGAAGGGATGCTGGATTTTATCAAAAGCTTTTTCTGCATCTAATGATATAATCATGTGGTTCTTGTTTTTACATTTGTTGATGTATTTAATTACATTTATAGCCTTGCTAATGTTGAACCAGCCCTGCACCCTGGGAATAAAGCCAACTTGGTCATGGTGGGTTATTTTTGAGATGTGTTTTTGGATACGATTTGCTAAAATCTTTTTGAGAATTTTTGCATCTATGTTCATAAGGGATATTGCCCTGTAGTTCTCTTTTTTGTTGACTCTTTACCTGGTTTGGGTATCAGTGTGATGTTAGCTTCGTAAAATGATTTGGGGAGAATTCCATCTTTCTCAGTTGCCTGGAATACTTTCAATAGGATTGCTATCAACTCATCTTTGTAGATTTTGTAGAATTCTGCTGGAAAGACATCCAGTCCAGGGCTTTTTTTGTAGGTGGTTTCGTATGACAGAGTCAATGTCCTGAATTGTTATTGGTTTATTTAGTGTCTCAATGTCTTCTTGTTTCAACCTGGGGAGGTTGTGTGATGTCAGAAAGTCCTCCATTTTATTTAGGTTCTCAAGCTTTTTTCCATAAAGGTGTACATAGTAATCCCTGATAATCTTTTGTATTTCTTCGGGATCAGTTGTGATTTGACCTTTTGTGTTTCTGATAGTGTTTATTTGGGCTTTTTCTCTCTTTTTCTTGGTCATTCTGGCTAGGGGTCTATCAATCTTGTTAATTCTTTCAAGGAACGAGTTTTTTGTATTCTATGATATTTTTGTCTTTTATGTCCCAATTTGGGCTCTTATTTTGGTGATTTGAATTCTTCTGCTAAAGTTGGGGTTTTATTTTCTCCTCTTTCCAGCTCCCTTAGGTGATTTGTTAGCCTCTTCACTTGTGATTTTTCCATTTTCTTGATGTGTGCTTGTAGAGATATAAATTCCCCTTTTAGAATTGATTTCATGGCATCCCAATGGTTTTGGTAAGATGTTTCTTCATTTTCATTTGTTTCCAGGAATCTTTTAATTTCTGCTGTGATTTCAGTGTTGACCCAGTAGTTGTTCAGCATCATGCTGTTTAGTGTCCATGCCTTTGAGAGTTTTGGGAAAATGTTGTTGGTGTTGATATTTATTTTTATTCCATTGTGATCTGAGAATGTGCATGGCAAGATTTCAACCTTGTGGAATTTGTTTATGCTTGATTTATGGCAAAGGTGTGATTGATTTTGGAGTACGTTCCATGTGGTGATGAGTGGGCTGTATATTCTGTGATTGTTGGGTGGATTAATCTGTAGATATCTATTAAATTCATTTGGTCGAGTATCAAGTTTTGGTTCTGGATCTCCTCATTTATTTTTTGCCTCAATGCTTTATCTAGGGCTGTCAGTGGGGTACTCAACTCTCCTGCTATAATAGTGTTACAGTCAATATCTTTTTAAATTTACTTAGTATTTGCTTTATAAATGCTGGTGCTCCTGTGTTGGGTGCATATATGTTTAGGATGGAGATTTCTTGTTTATTGGTTGAAACTTTTAACATTATGTCATGTACTTTTGCATCTTTCTAAATTTTTGATAGCTTAAAGGTGGTTTTGTCTGAAATTAAGATTGTAACTCCTGTCTTCTTTTGTGACCCATTTGCTTGGAAACTCGTTTTCCATTTTTTAACTTTGAATCTGTGTGTATCTCTTGTAGTGAGATTAGTCTCCTGGATGCAGCAAAAAGTTGGGCCATGATTTCTTATCCAGCTTGCCATTCTGTGTCTTTTCAGTGGTGCATTTAGTCCAGTAACATTCAGGCTGATTATTGAAATTGAATGTTTATCACTGTCGTGAGGTTCTTATAAATTTTTTTCTTTGTTTATTTTCTTTTTTGTTTTGAGGTTGATATATGTGTGGGTTTTCAAGCTTCTTGTTGCTCCATATTCTCTGTTGATTCTGTGCTCTGCTGTTCTCCAGAGAAGTGTGGGGTCATTCTTTTTTTTTCCTTTTTTCTGTGTTTAATACCTTTTTAAGGTAGAGCTGGTCTGGAAGCTGCATAATGTCTTAGGGATTGTATGTCTGGGAAGGATTTTAATTCTCCTTTACTGATGAAACTGATCTTGGCTGGATAGGAAATTCTTGGTAGACACTGGTTTTCTTTTAGAACTTTAAATATAGCGTTCCAGTTCCTCCTTGAATGTAGTGTTTTTGCTGATAGGTCTGCAGCTATTCTGATTGGTATTCCCCGGTAAGTAGTCTGACCTTTTTCTCTTTCTACCTTTAGGATTTTTTCTTTTATGGCTATTTTGTGTAGCTGAATTATTATGTGTCTAGGGGTCGGTCTTCTCATTTGATGTCTTGTCGGAGTTTTCTGTACCTCTTATGCTTGGCTTGTCACATCTCTGGTGAGATGGGGAAAGTTTTCTTGGATTACCTCCTGGAATACTTGCTCCAAGTTGTTCTCCATTTTCTTTTCTTCTTCTGGGATACCAATCAGGTGTAGGTTCAGCCTCCTGATATAATCACACATCTCTAGTAGACTTTGCGCTTTCTTTCTGAGTCTTCTTTCTATGTTTTTTACAGATTGGGTTAATTCCATGTTCTGGTCTTCAAGTCCTGAGATTCTTTCTTCAACTAGATTAATTCTGCTTTCCATGCTTGTCATTTTGCTATTTATTTCCTGGATGAAATTTTTTACTGCCAAAGGTCTTTCAGTGTTGCATCTCATCTTTCTTGAGTCTTATTCACTTTTTTCATGCATTCCCTAATCCCTGTCACATTCTGAGACCAAAGTGACTTCCTTTGTTTGGGCATCAAGGTCCGAGTATTCAGGAGTTTTGTCTTTGGTACACTTGAAATTGCCTGAGGTCTTCCTTTGGCTTTTCCTCATTTGTGACAAATCTCTACTTTTTTTCTTGAGTTCTGTTATTCAGTGTAGTGGGAGAGACTTTCTCTTCTGATATTTGCTCAGTCTTCTTTTCTTCCCTGATCCAGACTCTGGATTTGTTATATTTTGAAATAGAACTGTGGATGGGAAGCTTTACTGTCTTATAGTTTTTGAAATTTGAATAAAGTAGGGGATGGGGGAACTAGGATTCAGAAACTACTTACAAATTACAATGTTCACTTATTGTGGTATGTGTTCCCTGAGACCCACTCCCCATCACCACTCTATATAATGATGCAAAGCAGAAAACAATGTAAAAAACAATTGCACACCACACACACACACATACACACACACACACACACACACACACACACACACACACACACACTCACACACGGAGACATACACTCACACACCAAAATAAACTGGAAGAACAATAAAGTAAAATAAAACAAACAGCAGCAACAAAAAAATCAAGAAAACTAAATACACACACACACACACACATGCCTAGTACAAAGTGAATAGAGAAGAAAAACAGAAAGACTGGAGGAAACACAAAGGAATTCACGTTGAACCCTCACACATATATTGAGACACACCTTAAATTACAAGAAAGGAAAGCAAAAAAATCAGAAGAGCAAAAGTTCAAAGACAAACCAACCACAACAACAAAACTGAAAGATGAGCACTCAGTCATTCACATGCATAAACAGAAAGTGGCAAATAACAGAAGAAAGAAACAGAAAAAGAAAAGAAAAAAAAATTGGGGGGAGATGCATATCAAACCCTCACATACACATTCATGCATGAATGAAAAATATTTTTAAAATAGATGAACAGACAAGCAGTCAAAACATTTTTAAATTTTTTTAAAAAAATTGAATATTAAAAAAAAAGACCTTCTTGTGACAGGCTCCGTAATTATTCCTCTAATCAGGCTCCTGCAGAGCCACCTCTTTCACTCTCTCCTCAGTGTCTAATGCAGGGAAGGAGGAGGGGTAGCGGAGGTCGGTGGGGCTGCAGTCCTCCCCTCCCACTCTCTTATGGTTAGGGAGCTCTCCTCCAGTGGAGAGGTACAGGACTGTCTCTTCCCCAGGTATGTATTCGTGGGGGATTCCCCAGTCAGGTTTATCCTGAAATGGAGTTCTCCTATTGTGAACCAATGTCCAGGTTCCGCCTGGGTTTGTGCCTCTCAGTTGTGGTTCGGCTGTGTGGGTCTGACATTCAAAGGATTGCTGGGGAGAAGGGGTTTTGCGTCAGCGCGGGACTCACCACTGATCTCTTTGGAGTTCTTCCTTGTTCTTCTTCGGCAACACATATTGTCCTGCAGCTGGATGGGGTAGGGCGTGGGGCGCCTGGAACTCAGAATTCAGCAGGTCCCTCCGGAGTTTGTCCTTTCAGCATATTCCCTCTGGGTCACAATCATTCCCTGAGTATTTAATCTGCCAGTCACAGAGATTGGGTCTGTTGCTCTGTGGTGTGCAAGTCAGAGCATTTTCCTGCCCCACCTTCAAGATAGTGGTGGGGTGCCTCTCTTGTTCTCTTCTGTGGGTCTTTGCCTCTGGACTCCCTCCACAGCTCCTGCTGCCAGAGCCCTGCCAGGTGCTAAGTGGTGAGTCAAAGCAAGGAACCGGCAGTCTCCCTCTTGCTGCAAAGGTGAGGGAGAGCCTGAGGGCGATGGTTTCTCCCCACCACTTTTTTGCAGAAAAACTTTTGTCCGTTTAAAAAAAAATAGTGGCATTCGGCTTCTGTGATCTGGGAAGAGCAAGGGACGAAGCAGAAAAGCTGCAGCACCAGCTGTTGTGCCAGGAGCCTGGTCACTTGTTCATAAAACCCCACTTAGACTGTCTCTCCCAGCATTTTCTTCCCAGGGAGGATTTGTTGATTTTAAAAAAAAGGAAGAAAAAGAAAATGACACTTGGCTTCTGCGTCCTCGGAATCTCTGGGGTCCAATCCCAGCAGCTGTGGCACCAGCCGCTGCACAAGGAGAGCCCTGGGCGCTAACTCCCTAGCTCTCACTCAGTTAGTCACTCACACACCCACTCGCTCACCAGCACATGCACAAAATTTTTCATACACTCACTCATTCACACCAGGACTTGCATAGTCTGGCTGGCTCGGCCGCCATCTTCCTGATCCCTTCCCAATTTTTTATTTCTAATAAAAAGATTAGTATCCAAAAAGTAACAAAATATTAGTTTTCAGTTTTTAAAACAGTTAATAAAATTTTGAAAATATACTGTTTTAAAAATGTTGACTCTCCTTATAGAATAACTGCTTTTTTGTGAATGTTTTAATTTACATATCTAAGCTATATAGGGCAAATATTCAAAGTATTTGTCAAAGTGCACAATATATACTTCCCATTGTTCAATTCTTTTAAAGTACTCTCAGTACCTATCTAAAACACAATGTACTTTTTTGGGGGAAGCATACTTATTTTCTAGTTAATTTCATTCTTCTAAACACCGTTTTGTTTGTTCGTTTGTTTTTTTAGTTTGATGAAAAGCCTTGCTGAAAATGCTTTCACTGCCTGTACTACTAAGCATGCCCACTTCTGAAAAAATCATTTCAGTATTCTGCAATGGTTGTCATGTAGGACAGAAAAAAGAAAAACAAAAACTATCAGAGAGAAACTCTTTTAATATGAAACTTAGCACAAATAGTCATTATTTCACCTTTTCATTCATTAAATCAAAAGACCAACCAACCAACAACAATAGTGATTTTGGTTTCAATAGACTTTCACTTTTACTAGATTTATTCAGACATATTGGCTGAAGTGTATTCTAGTACATATGCTCTCTGAGTTTCTATCTGAATAAAAGAAAGATTTTTCCAGAAAAAAATGCCATTGCATATCTCTTTTAAAATATGTGGCTGAATTTCAATTATTGTTACTGATTCCCTCAGTCAATATCAAGGAGATATTAAAGACAATGCGTATTAAATGATAACTATATTTATTTCATAGTCCTCAAGGGTGGATATATTCCTCTATGCGTTGTTCTTCAGTCTGAAATACAAATATATTTCTCTGGCTGAGCGTCACCCAGCAAAGTAGTCCTTCTTGCAGTAGCTAGAAGGGGAATGTTAGCAATTAATGATGTCACTGTGCTTCTGCAATACCTTCAGGCAGAAGATTAACACATTACTGTAGCAACATTGACACATTTGATGGTGACGATAACAATTAAAATGCTATCATATATTTATCATGCAGGCACAAACAATAATAATATAAACAAAGCTTTTGAAACTTTAAAAGTATTTGCAACTCATCTCTTAATAGTTTTCAAACCCTATAAAAAAATAGACAGTTGGATATATATTAACCAAAGGAAACAAATGTTTCTGAAGATTTGAATCTAAGCCATCAGGGCTTCAGTTATTTTTAATTTATTGTGTACAATAAGGTTTTATTTTAATTTACAAAAATGAAAGTGCTTTTACAAATTTATTGCAGAATCTCAAATGTCAGTTTCCCAATCATAAAGTCATTTTAAAATAATATTATTTTATAACTGACTTTTAAAATGCTCAAATATATGGAGATCATCCATTGACTTCTTTTTCAGTCATCATGGCATTAACAAATGCACACTCTTTCTTTTTCCTATTCTCTTCACATTGCTAGATAATAATAAAACACTCATTTTCACACTACTATGACTGTACAATATAGTGTAGAGCTAAGTCGAATCATATATTGATTACAACTTATCTCAAATATTTTTTCTGGATTTAATAATTGCCTCAACTTTTATTTCCTCATTCTAATTATTTCATGTGTTCTTACAATGTGTGAAATATTGATCATAATTTTTGAAATGCTCAAATATCTTTGCAAATACGCAAGTATTTTTACAATTAAAAAATTATTTATTTGCTGTTTCAATTTTTTTCCCTTCATCTCTTCTCTTTCTCCCTTTTTTTTTCCCCCCTAAGACCTACTTCATACAGCCCCCTTTTTTTGTTTTTTGAGTTGGAGTCTCACTCTGTCACCCAGACTGGAGTGCAGTGGCATGCTCCCGGCCACCGCAGCCTCGACCTGCTGGGCTCCAGCGACCCTTCCGCCTCAGCCTTCAGAGTAGCCGGAATTACAGGCGCGCGCTACCACACCTGGCTAATTTTTTGATTTTTGCCCCTTTTTTTTCTACTACAATCTGGAATGATTCACTTTAAGGACTGATCAACAGTGCCACCTGGGAATTTTCCTTCTTTTATGTTCTATAGCCAATGTCTTCCTTCTTTTCACTTTACTATCACATTTAATTGGAGCCTGTCCTCTACAACTCAACAATAACAACAACAACAATTACAAAAGAAAAACATAAACATTTCTAAGTTTTTTGAATGAATAATTTTGGAAAATATTTTTATTTAATCTAGCCCTTGAGCTAGAGTTAACTTGGGCATGGAATCCTTAAGCTAAGAAGCATTTTTTCTTAAAATATTGACAATATTCCATGGTAGTTTTTGAGTATTGAAGGTTGTTATTATTATTATTATAAGTGTGAATTTCATTCTTTTTAAAATTTTTTATTATAAAGACATGGAGTACAAGTCAGGGTTAGGGATACAAACATTGATTATGCAGGTACCCTTGTTTCTGAGGTGTGTCCCTCTCTCCCCTAACAGTTTCCCTCAACTGCCAATCCCACCCCCCCTCCCCTGGTAGTTTTCCACTACTTCCAATCCCTATTTCTTATAGTATTACAATAGTTCAATGTCCACTTATGAGTAAAACATATAATACTCTGTTCTTTGTTTCTGTGATAGATAACTGTGTATGATCGACTCTAAATCCATCCAAGTTGTTGCAAAGTCCATATGTTTGTCCTTTTTATAGCTGTATAATATTCCATTGTGTATATGTACCACATTTTTTAAAATCCAGTTCAAATTTGATGGACAATATGGTTGGTTCCATGTTTTTGCTATTGTGAATAGAGTTGCAGCAAACATATGTGTGCAGGTGACATTTTTGTAGAATGATTTGAGATCCTCTGGGTATATTCCCAATAGGGGAATTTCTGGGTCATATGGAAGATCAATTTCTAGTTCTTTCAGAAATCGCCACACTGTAAAGAAGTTGCACTAGTTTGCATTCCCACCAACAGTGTAGAAGCGTTCCTTTTTTTCCACATCCTCATCTGCATCTGTTATTTGTTTTATTAATGATAGTCATTCTTACTGGGGCTAGGTAGTATCTCAATGTGGTTTTGATTTACATTTCTCTGATGATGAGTAAAGCTGAGCACTTTTTCATGTGTCTGTTGTCTGCCTGTATATCTTCTTTTGAGAAGTGTCCATTCATGTCTTTTGTCCACTTTTTATGGGACTGTTTGTTTTTTTCCTTTTGGCACGATTGAGCTCTTTGTAGATCTAAGATGTTAGGCCCATATCAGATATACAGTTGGCAAATATTTTTTTCCCATTCTGTGGGCTGTCTCCCTGCTCTCTTGATGGTTTCTTTTGCTTTGCAGAGGCTTCTTAGTTTGATGAGGTCCCACTTATCTTATTTCTTAAGGTATGGGCACTTAAGACTTGATCAGAAATTGATGTCAGTTCCAATTTTCGTAAGGGTGCCTCCTGCATTTTCCAAGATTCTTATAGTTTGAGATTTTAGTCTTTGATCCATTTAGAGTTGATTTTTGTGTATGGTGATAGGTAGGGGTCCTGTTTTAATCATCCTGCATGAGATCAGCCAGTTTTCCCAGGACCATTTACTGAATAGGTTCTCCTCTCCACAGTGGTGGTTGTTGGAGACTTTGTCAAAGATGAGTTGGTTGAGAAATTGAGGTCAAGGTTACTTTTGAGTAGATGGATACCATTCTTCAATTCCAAAAAGCTTTTAACTTTTTCTCTCATCCAAGGCATTCTAAAATTTGACAAAAATTTAGAGGGGGGAGAGAGAGAGAGAGAGAGAGAGAGAGAGAGAGAGAGATTCATTATGTGGTGCACATATTAAGTCAACTTTATCTTTGGATAATCTATGGAAGACATTTTGGTATTTTTATGCTATTTATGCTTCCTTTCTATTCCTCACTTCTTTTTGATTCCTTCTTTTTTTATCAACTTTTTTTTATTGTCAAATATTAACACTCCTAAATTGTCTTTACTCTTCTAAAACTTATCTGTTGGAATATTATTACTATTTTAAATAAGTTCATTTACCATATCTTTAAATTGTTTCATTGCTTTGTTAATTTTTGCCATAACTTTTAATATTTTTAAATTTTAGAATTATTGTTACTACATGTTATACCATCGTAGGAATTTTTAACTTCTCTGTCAGCTTAGACCAGCAACCGCAAGTTCTTGTCTAATAACCAAGTAAATTAAGAAGCATAGACACCAAAAGAATGAGCGAAAGGAGTTTATTAAGCAACAAAGCTCTCCAAAAAAGAGAAGCGGCCCGAAGTAGGTTACCTGCAGTGTGGGAGTGCTCAGTGTTTTTCTCTCTTAATCCTAGGGCATTCTTCTCATTTGCATCTTACCCACCTCTTAACCTCCTAGCTATTCCTTGGTCACAGCCTTTATTGCCCATGCATGCCCTTGTCCAAAGTTATTCCATCTTGGTTATTACTCATAAGTACCACAGAAAAGCCCATGGGGGGGGGTGTAAAACCTCAATTCTAATATCATACTAATAATATGATAATAAGCTTTGGTTAAGTTAGGACACTTAGTTAAGATATTGTGCCTGCATTCAAATGGCAAAAAAGTCACCTTGAGCAAAACATCCTGACTTAACCACATTAACCAAATTTTCAATTCCTAGTTATATAATGGGAGTGGTGCATGAGCATCCTGCAGGTGTTACTTATCCTTGAGATCCTCCCTCTCTGATTAACCAGCTTTTGACTATCTCCTCTTTTAGTACTATCATGCTGTTCTTGTTTCACGGGTGTAACAGTGTCTCTAATTTACACTGTTTTAAGTGATAATTTTTAGGTTTCCTGTATTGTTCCTAGCTCACATTAAATCTCATTTCTGTTGATTTTGATATCGCCATTTTGTTTGTTGAGTGTTTTATATCTGTCTCTTTCATGCTACAGTCTTTCCTATCCATGATACTGATTTCCATCTGCATTTAAAAGTGGGCCTCTAAAACATAATTTAAAACTGAGTAAATGGGTAAGTCTCTCACATAAAGTGTAAGCTATTTTAAACTGTAACTTATGTAGAATGCATAGAAAGCTATTTGTTTTTGTTGAAATACCTCAAATGACATGAACTAAGGATTCTCTGGAGAGTTCAATTTCCCTAAGTAAAAATTCTCTAACATATTGGCTGAGGTGGTTGTGGTAAGAGATGAGGGGAGGAAAGATCTATATCTCAATATAAGCTTTCAAGTGCTATCACACCTACTTTAAGTCTATCCTCCTGTTTTGACTAACGTTATCCACCATCTCTGTAGAATCTGCTACTATTGTGCCTTTTCAATATTTTGTATAAATAAAATTGCTGATTTATTGTTATTCTTTTTGTCAGTTTCAACGTTTTCTATTAGGTGCAGTCAGTTACCTTCACTCTATATGCTTCTTCTTTCTCAAAATTTTGTTGACATATTCATCTCCTGTCATCTGTCCTTCACTCCTTTAGTCTATATGTAATTAAACAGACATTAACAGCTAAACGTTGTATCTCCATCATGACTCCAGCACCCCTTAAAGTGCTTGTCTGAGAACAAGCAAGTCTGCTAGAAGAATTTCCTGTTTGGTCCAGTCAACATCTGAAGATAAGTCTGTCTCTACAAATAAGTAGATGCTTAACTTCTGTAAGTATCAATTAATGAATGCCATGACTAGAAATTATGTAACAAGTAAAATAAGAACTTATTAGACTTCTCTAAGCCTAAGTTCTCACATCTTATAGCATAAAAATGATAATGATAATTAATCTATTGATTGCTTTTGAGAATGCTTGCATGTAGGTTGTTTTAAAAGTGCCTGATAAATATTGAGAACTCAAAAATGTTCTTATTCCTCTTCCTCTGCTGCTTTCTCATCTCTCAATCTCTTATCTTTTTATTTTCTTTTTATCACATATACATACCTATAATTACATTTTATTCTTTGAACCCATTCTAAAAGCTTTGCTGTTAATACAGCAAAGGAGCTTAGTTATAAATCATACTTTATGTTTATGATATTCAAGCTTTCTGTTTTTTATTTTTATTCTAAAAATTAAGTTTCTACTATTTTTTCTTTAGTGACTTTTCAAAATGCATTTCTTCGGTTGCTCAGCCTGTAATCCCGTGCCTTTGGGAGGCTGAGGTGAGTGGATTGCCTGAGCCCGAGGGTTCGAGACCCGCCTGGGCAGCGAGACCTCATCTCTACAATAAATCAAAAAATCAGCCGGGCGTGGTAGCGCCTGCCTGTAATTCCGGCTACTTGGAAGGCTGAGGCGGAAGGATCGCCGGAGCCCAGCAGGTCGAGGCTGCGGTGGCCGGGAGCAGCCACTGCACTTCAGTCTGGGCGACAGAGTGAGACTCCAACTCAAAAAACAAACAAACAAAGAAGCATTTCTTTGTATATTGATAGCTGTTATGATTTTTAAAAGAATACTTTTCTAATTATCAACATCAAGATTGAAGAAACATATCTTATTGTCATATAACATAAGAAAATTAGCACTTTATTTCTACTTTGTGCTTATCATGATTAAATTGATATGTGCTTTTATTATGTATATTTTATTGTCAAGATAAGTTTTGATCTTAGAGTTTGTTTGGGAATGTATATATGTGTACTTATAAAAATAAAATTGGTGTAAATCCACTTGTACTTTTCCCAGTATTGCAATATTATTGCTAATAGTTTTTATCATTGGGTGACTACAGTACAAATTCCAGTGATGTTTTATAAAAAGCTACACTTTCTGAGTCTTTTATGTCTTAAATATAAGTGACATCTGGCAACACTTTTTATGCATCATTTTTGATTTTCTAGTTTTTAATGTAGTAAACATGTCCGAGGACAACTTTTTAAGATATTTTTTCCTTCTTTGTATTGCACATTTATTTAGACTCTTTGAATTGCACATTTAGTTATTTAGTTCTCTCTCTCTCTCTCTTCCTCTCTGGGTATCTGTAAGAATCTTTTATCTCCAAAATCTAAAATTTGTATCTTTTAACCTGCAGAATTTGATCACATAAGGGTAATTTTTACTTAAATATGTCTTTGAGAATAGTTTCTTTTTATTTGTTCTGGTGTCTTATTTCAGTCATACATTATTGGCATAATATTTTATTTTGTTCATAATTCTTATATTCTACATTACTTTTATTCTTTTAAAAAATTCTGATAGCCATCTTAAATTTAGTTATCAGAAAAAATTTACCTAATTTTCGTAATATTTATTCTATGCTCAATGGAATTTTTAGGCTTATTTTTAAATTAATGATCATGTAATGTCTTATGATGCTCATAATACATACATGATAAGAAGTAAATAAGCTATAATATATCTTTAAGATCTTCATATCTGTAGATACATTTGAAATATACTGTGTGATTTTGGCATTTTGATACAGGAGGCTTGTCTTTTATTTACATCTTTCAAAGTTTTTTTTAATCTGTATATTCTTTTGTATTTGGTCTTTTTTTTTTTCATCTTTCCAAACTTAATGTCATTTGTGTCCATCCAAATCAGCCACAGTATTTGAAAGTTATATTTCGACTTGACCTCACAGTCACAGGAAGGCATTAGATAGTATTGATAATTTTTATTGAAAAATTCCATTTTTAACTTTAAAGATTTGAGAAAAATAAATTTATATTATTTAAAACTTTTAATTAAATATAAAGAGTGGAAGTAGCAGGTGCTAAGTAATGAGTACCTAGGAAAACCTGGGTTCAGATTGACATTGGTAGGCTGCAACAATGAGCCACAGGAAGCATGGTAACATTCGGTATATTTCAATGAAAATATCTTCATTTAGATTGAATAATTACTTGAAAATGTTTGATATTACAGTAACAAATCATTTTCTTTTACCAGAAAATCATTATGTGGGAAATATGTATTTATGAATAAAAAAATGGTCAAGTATATATTTAGATTGCTTGACTTTTCTAATAAGAGTAACCAATACTATCACTGTATACTATGCTGACTACACAAAACTTGAAACATTACATTTATATTTGTTACCAACTTTATTTAAAAAGTGGAAAACTCTAAAAGTCAACCTAAACAAGAATTTTAAAGATCTTGCCATAAAAAATAATTTAATAAAATGAGTAAGTAGGCTAGTCAAAATTATTTGAAGGCAAATTTGGTGAAAGATTTTTCATTGTTTTGTGGTTTTCCAGGAGGCTAAAATCAGTTATAAACCAGGAAGTTATATGAAGATGCATATCAGCTCAACATAACAAATAATTTAATCATTAGTTAGGTAACAAAGGGTCAAACTTTTTTTAATGTAGTAAATTATCTTTTTCTAGAAAGATCCAAATATCTATTTGCATCTGCAATATTGTCAGAAAAGGTTTTCCATTTCTTCTTTTCTCTAACATCAAATCTGTATGCATACTTTAAAATAGGCAAGGTTTAATTTCAATAATTAAGATGTCTTGATAAAATTTGACAAGTTTTTAGTAATCAATGTATAAAAATACACTGCATATATCCTACTAAATTATATATTATTTTATACATTGATTCATTCATTCATTTAAAAATATTTATCAAACATATTGCTTGTTCACTGAGAATGATTTTAGGCTTATTATCTTAGAACAGTAAGATAATAAATTTGTATTTTTTAAACTATTAAATGTGTGGCAATTTGTACATTAACAGTTAAAAACTAATACAGAGCCTGTATTCTAGTACTGTCCTACAATTTTCATTCTTGAAAAATATTTCAATCTCGAAAACAATCAGCAGTCATTGTAGCAGAAGCTGTTAGATAGTCTCTAAGTATGCATTTCCTCTTGTTTCTGAGAATGAGCTAGACAACATTTTCTCCCCTCCCTTGTAGGGAAGTTGTGGTCATATAACAAAGTTCTAGCCAATGGAGTATGAGCAGAGGTGATGTGTTCATTTTCATGTCAGATATTTTAAAATGAAATATGGTTTCTCCATAGTCTCTTTTTTCTTTCATTAGATGTTTACCAGGGATGCCTGTGAGCATGACAGATTCACAAGTACATTAGACTTTTATGTAAGCAAGATATCACTTTCAATGTATTTGATCTATATCTTTCATATTGTGAGGTCCATTTTTCTAATTGCAGTTGATTATATCCTAAATAATACAGAAATTATTAGCTTGAAGTGGGACATTACCATGATTAAAAAAAAAAAAACAACTAAACATATTGGTAACAGTTGTTTGATGGCAGACCTTGGTACTGGCTGCAATGTGTAGGTATCAGAAAAGAGAGACGAACATTCAATTTTTATAGTGGCAGAAAATGGAACAATCATCTCATGGGTTGATTTGAAACCTAGACCAAGTATTTCCTGAGCTGTAACTCCAGGGCCGTTTTGCTATTAATATTGGGCTCTACCCACTAGAAGACAATATACTTTTTCCCACAGTCTTTATAATTAAGAAAGTTTTTCAGACATTGTCAAGTTGCCACTGGAGGACAAATTGACTCCAATTAAGAATTACTCTTCTAAACTGGGCTCGATGGCTCAGCCTGTAATCCCGCGCTTTGGGAGGCTGAGGTGAGTGGATTGCCTGAGCCCACGGGTTCGAGACCCGCCTGGGCATTTGGTGAGACCACATCGCTACAATAAATCAAAAAATTAGCCGGGTGTAGTAGCGCGTGCCTGTAGTTCCAGCTAATTGGAAGGCTGAGGCGGAAGGATCTTTGGAGCCCAGCAGGTCGAGGCTGCGGTGGCCGGGAGCAGCCACTGAACTCCAGTCTGGGTGATGGAGTGAGACTCCAACTCAAAAAAAAAAAAAAGAATTACTCTTCTAAGTCAAACTGACAGCAAGAGCCAAAATATTACTTTGCTAATACTTTGTACATTACAGCATAGGAATACAAGAAAGAGTAATGAGCTCTGATGAGAATTGATTAGTTTAAAAACATAAATACTAGGAAATACACTCTATTTGGGTGTCCACAGTATTACAAAACCAGCCTACCTCTGAATTCCCAAAAACAGGAAATTAGGATAGAAACTGTTTGAATTATAATGATTTTTAAAGATTTCTCAGCAAAACACAACAAATCATCACTGTACAAGGGATAGAAGAAAGAACTTTTTCTTCTTATCAAAGTCTTTTTCCAAGGGGAGTGAGAGAAAAAATAAGAGAGAGACAGAAAGGGAGGGAGAAAGGAAGAAAGAGAGACAGGATATAAAAAAGCCTTAAGTATGCCTAGAAAAGAATTTGGACAGAATTAACAACATATAACAAAATGTAGGGGAGAGAGAGGAAGGAAGAAAGGAAGGAAGGAAGGAAAAGGAAGAAAAGATAATATAAAAAGGCCTTAACTATATCTAGGAAAGAATTTTAGATGCAATTATCAGCTAATAAGAAAAAATGAAAGAGAAAGGAAGGAAGAAAGAAGAGAGAGAAGGAAGGAGGGGGGAAATAAAGAAGGAGAGAGGGAAGGAAGGAAAAAGAAGACAAAAGGATATAAAAAGGCCTTAACTATGTCTAGGAAAGAATTTTGGATGTTATTATAAGCTAATAAGAAAGAGAATGAAAGAGAGAGAGAAAGAAAAGGAAGAAAGAAGGGAGGAAGGAAGGGTAAAATACAAGGAATACAGGGAGTCCTTAACTATGACTAGGAAACAACTTTGGGTATAATTATCAACACATGATGTTAATAGGTTAGAATTCTTTTAAGTTTTTGAGTTATAAGTTTATTGTCAAAAAAAACACAAGGCTTATAACTATACAAAACTCTAGTACTGTCAAGCATACACAAACAAAAAATAGTGGAATAAAGTCAAGTGGGGTATAATCATTCAAACAAATGCTAGAAGTCGTAATGAATAATAATCGATAGGGAAGAATATGATTTTGGCAGAGCCATCAATAAAATAGTTTAGGGGATTTATCTAGGAGAAAATCAGGGGTTCAATCAGAAACAGTAGATCAACCATCAGGACAATGCATCTACTTAGTGCTTGAATACCAGGTTCCATCACTGCTATATATTTCCCAATCTTATGCTTCCTAAATGGAAGATATTGTCTATTTTTTTCTCTTTTCCTCTATCAAGATGTATTAGATATGGAGTAATGGGTGTATAAAACTTGACAGATTGTTTATCGGGATACAGTCTATAACGTCTGTTCATGGACCAAATTAACCTGAATTTTGAGGCAGATATAAAAGAAGGGTGGAGTTGTTTGTTTGGAGATGTGGGTAATATGGATGTTCCAGATGTGAAGATGAATTGTGGGGATATTTGGTAATTCATCATTATGAAGAATACTCATTGTCTTCTAAATGTCTTTTTGTACTTCTGGATGTATAGCACAATTACATTCTCATTTTCTTTTGGTATTAGACAGATTTTGTGATTGGGCTCTGGCAAATAGAATGTGATATATGACGTTTTCATGAGAAAAAAAAATCTCTTAAAGAGCAGATATTCCTCCTCAACCCCTTCTCTTTTCCACCTAACAAGTAGACACTGAGAATACCCTATGAATGGTGTAATATTATAATGGTGCTGAAAGACTGACCACAAAAAACCACTTTGAACTACTATTTGATCATTTAAAGAAACTCTAAACCCAACTTTCCTAATGATAAGCACATAGGCAATAACGTGTGTTTTTCGCATGTACTCTCCTATCTCTGTCTCTCTCTCTCTCTCTCTCTCTCTCTCTCTCCTCTCACTCATCAATGCACAAAGACACACAAATTTAAGTGTCTTGGCTGTTCTTTGTTCATTGTAATTTAATGAATCAGAGTCTAAAATAGTGCAGAAACAAATGAACAAGGCCTGTCTCAGTAGCAACCTGAGCCTCAGTTACTTTATTCTTTTATTTTATTTTTTATAATTATAAAGATGTGGGGTACAATTCAGGGTTAGGTATACAAACGTTGATTATGCAAGTACCCTTGTTGATGAGGTATGTCCCTCCCTCCCCTAGCAGTTTCCCTGATTGCCAATCCCATCCCTCCTCCCCTGACAGTTTCCCACTACTGCCAATCTCTTTCTTGTAGCATTATAATTGTTCAAGTTCCGCTTATGAGTGAGAACATATGATACTCTGTTCTTTGTTTCTGTGATAGATCACTGAGTATGATTGACTCTAAATCCATCCAAGTTGCTGCGAAGTCCATATGTTTGCCCTTTTTTATGGCTGCATAATATTCCATTGTGTATATGTACCACATTTTTATTATCCAGTCCACCTTTGATGGGTAACACAGTTGGTTCCATGTTTTTGCTATTCTGAATAGAGCTACAACAAACATATGTGTGCAGGTATCTTTTCTTGGCAGAATGATTTGAGTTCCTCTGAGTATATTCCCAATGGGGAAATCACTGGATCATATGGAAGATCAATTTTTAGTTCTTTTATAAATCACACTGTCTTTCAAAGATGTTGCATTCATTTGCATTCCCACCAGCAGTGTAGAAGCGATCCTTTTACTCTGCATCTTTGCCAGCATCTGTTGTTGTTTATTCTTAGTGGGGTTAGGTGGTATTTCAGTGCGGTTTTGATTTGCATTTCTCTGATGATGAGTGAGGCTGAGCACTTTTCCATGTGTCTGTTGGCTGCCTGTATATCTTCTTTTGAGAAATGTCTATTCATGTCTTTTTGCCCACTTTTTAATGGGACTGTTTGTTTTTTTCCTTTCAGTGTGTTTGAGTTCCTTGTATGTCCTAGATGTTAGGCCTTTGTCAGATATACAGATGGCAAATATATTTTTTTTTATTCTGTGTGCTGTCTCCCTACTCTCGAAGAACTTTGGCAAAGTCTCAGGGTACAAAATAACGTGCAAAAGACGGTTGTATTCCTATACACCAACAACACGTAGGAAGAGACCCCAAATAGAAGCACAATCCCATTCACAATAGTCACAAAAAAATTAAATACTTAGGCATCTTCCTAACCAGATTAGTGAAGGACCTTTACAACGAGAACTACAAAACACTGCTCAAAGAAATCTAAGAAGACACAATCAAATGAAAAAAATATTCCATACTCATGGATAGGAAGAATCAACATTGTTAAAATATCCATCCTACCAAAGGCAATCTACAGATTCAATGCAATACCCATTAAGTTACCAACATCATTCTTCTCAGATCTGGAAATGACAATACAGAAATTCATATGGAAACATAAATGATCACAAATAGCCAAAACAATCCTTAGCAAAAGAAACAAAGCAGGAGGTATCACACCTCCAGACTTCAAATTTTACTATAAAATGACAGTAAACAGTTACTTTAAAGTCAGTGGATCAGGCATGATAATGGGTGTCCACATAATAAAAGTAATATTGAGAACAAGATGCCCCTCAAACTCTCTTCATTAACCTACATACTTCATAATCTTTGATATTTTTAATGTAATCTAAAAGCAAAGAGGGTTCCAGATTGTAAATAATTCAATCTCTCTCACTATGGAGAAAGAAGATGCAAAAAAAAATTTTTTTTAAAGGTTCTTTTTATAAAATAATATTTTTGTTCTTACATGTTGAGTTGTGAATTATGATACCTATTCACTTTAGATGTTGTTAAAGTCACATAATTTCTATATTATAATATCATCTCAATTTATCCTGCTTCAGAGATAAAGACAAAAATTATATGATTTAGCAAACAAATTCTTCAGAAATGGACAGGTTACTAGAGTATTGTAATATGCACATGCATTTGAAAGTCCATATTAAATTAGTCAGTATTTATCTTCTGTTATAATAGACTTTAAAAGAGTTCTAAATATTTTAAATATATTAGTAATGAGAAATGCATGCATTATTTCTTTTTCTTTTTCTTTTTCTTTTTGAATTGGAGTCTCACTCTGTTGCCCAGACTGGAGTGCAGTGGCCGCTTCCGGGCACCGCCGCCTTGACCTGTTGGGCTCTGGCGATCCTTCTGCCTCAGCCTTCCAAGGAGCCGGAATTACGGGCATGCGCTACCATGCCCGGCTGATTTTTTGATTTATTGTAGAGATGAGGTCTCGCTGCCCAGGCGGGTCTCGAACCCGCAGGCTCAGGCAATCCACTCACCTCAGCCTCCCAAAGGCGCGGGATTACAGGCTGAGCCACCAAGCCCGGCTGCATGTATTATTTCAAACATAGAATTTTGAAATAAGCATAGGTTAAATTTGTATAAAAATAAAAATAGTTGAGTAAAATTGTAATTCATTTTATTTGCTATACATTTCATTCACCTTATAATCAAAATGCAATTCTTTTTTATTTAATGTTATATATTGCCTCAGATACTGTTTTAAATATATAGTTATAAATATGTGTCTTTTCTACCTGAACTCACACTTAGAGTGTTTGTACACACAAACATTTGTAAAAGATTTGTTTGTGCATGTGAATTAACTCGTTAAATTTTATGCTCACATTATAGACACAAACTTCATTAATTACAACCAATATATAAAACTTTCATTAACAATGCACTTGGATTTGCCAATATGTACTTTTACAAAAATGTTAATATGAAAAGTAAAAATAATGAATTTTTATACATAATTTCTGACAGATCATAAATCCTTTTGAGAGAACAAAAATCTTCTAAACTCTGTTTTAGTGCTTAGCATCCTCACTTATCATTTGGCAAATTTTTAAATGGGATATACTTAAAAATACAATTACTCATCATTTATTTGCACAAAGGAATACATTTCATATAGTATGTTATAGTCAGTCTATTTGTGGGTTTCACCTTGTTACTTGGCTTTAGCTCTGAAAAACCTGAATGCCCCCAAAATCTATTTCTCATAACTAGAAAACTAGAATTTAATTTGTTTCATGTTTTCGCCTCCTCCCTGACCATTTGGCAACAGATGACCTTGATCATATTTGTCCACTGTTTCATGATTCCATGGCCTAAGATGGTTTCTAGTTCTTAACTAACTTTTCCTTTATTCTGCACCTTCTGAAATCCAGGTCACCTACTCAATTTGCTTTGTGGAACCACCAATTTAACACCCAACAAAAAATCCACAATTTTATATCAGTTTATTTTCAGATGTTACCTTTTCAAGTTTTGACCTATAAAGTTAGATGTCAAGCACTCAATTTTTTCTTCATATCTACCAAAATCTTTTAGAAATTGCCGAATTCTTCTCTGATAATTTTTTGAACACAATAGTCTATTATACGTTTATTTCATATTACATAACATTTAAAATTATTAGAAATGTAGTTAATTCATGATCTGCTGAGATATTTCAGAGTAACATGATCTACCAATTATATGAAATTTATTTTTATTATTAGTAAATCATACTGAAAAGCTAAAACTATCTTTGAGAGATATTATTAACAATTTAATGTTTTCTTTTAGCATTTTTAAATTTCAAATAATTTATTATTATATATTTTTAATGCATTATTTGTTTTAAAAAATCAAAGTCTTTTGGAAACAATTCCACATATTACAAGCAAATAATATATGAAGTTCAAGGTTTTGTAATGAGAAAGCAAAAGTTACTAATAAATTAAAAATAGATTGAATGTCATAAAACATCATCAAAATGCTTATTTTTAAAAACACATTACCTTAAGTATAAACACATTATATTAATTTTAAAATAGGAGTAAAGTTTATTAGCTTATCAAATTATATTAGTGATTGAAAATATATAAACAATTCTAAAATAAGACAATTGAAGTCTTTAAAATTCCATTATTTCCCTCCCATTTTGCAACGTACCTCAAATTTCACTTTTCTAATGAAAATGTATGCAATAGTTGGCAATTACTTTGTTTTTAAACACCATTAGTCAGAGCACAAAAGTAATTCTGTAGTTCATAACTTGAACTTGACTCATTTTAAGTTGAATGTAATTAAGATTCATTAAATGAATAAATGAATGGGTGGTTATATGTTGTATTTAGCCTGAACTCTCATAGTTTTTTTTTTCTTTTCTAATTGCTTTAGGGGATACAAATGACTTTTATTTGCATTGATGCATTATACAGTGGTGAAGAAGTCTGGGTTTTAAGTGTACCCACCATCTTTACCTGTGCATATTATACCTGATAGGTAACATTTCATTCCCCCCTCACTTCCCATCCTCCCTCTTCTGTGTATTTTTAATTATTTTGATGTGTTACTAATTATTTGAAGTAAATATGCTCCTTATCAATATTATGTTATTGTCACTGATATTTTTTCTGACACGTCCAGGAACAGGTTTGCCAAAAGTTCTGCCTGATAGATGTTAGGTATTGTGTTTTATTTTTTTATTTTTTTTATTTTTTTGAGTTGGAGTCTCACTCTGTCACCCAGACTAGAGTGCAGTGGCCGCTCCCGGCCACCGCAGCCTCGACCTGCTGGGCTCCAGCGATCCTTCCGCCTCAGCCATCCGAGTAGCCGGAATTACAGGCACGCACTACCACACCCGGCTAATTTTTTGATTTATTGTAGAGGTGAAGTCTCACTGCCCAGGCGGGTCTCGAACCCGCGGGCTCAGGCAATCCACTCACCTCAGTCTTCCAAAGGCACAGGATTACAGGCTGAACCACCGAGCCCGGCAGGTACTGTGTTTTAAACATGAATTTTTTTTTTAAATCATGTATTCATATTTGTAGGACCTCAAAGCAAAAAGAGGTATGCAAGGGTACTAAGATGTTCTCTTTTTCATTGGTATATCGTGGCTTGAAATGAGCAATTTACAATGAATTTCTCCAATGAGTTGGCTCTGTTAGTGACAAAAAAGAGAATCTTAAAGATCTAGTCTAGAAGGTTATGGAAAAATATTTTGGTTAATATCTGTCTGGGACATCTGTCCCAGATATCTGTCAGGATGATGACAGGATGGGTCGGACTGTGAGAGTCTCCGCAAAAGTCAATTTCATAAAGACTCTCTGTGTGAGTAGGCATGTACTGGTGAGTGAGCGAAAGTCGGTCTGAGGGATGACTTAGGTTCATGCACCAGGGCTCTCCTGCACAGGCAACTGGAAATCCCCACCACCCTGAAATTGGAGCCATGACTGTGTCATAAGAAAACTACCTACTAAAAAAATAAACAAAATAAACCACTGGACCAAATGGCTTTCCAGCAGAATTCTACAAAACATACAAGGAAGAACTCATACCAATTCTACTGAAAGTATTTCAGGCAATTGAGAAAGATAGAACTCTCCCCAAATCATTTTACAAAGCTTATATCACATTGATACCAAAACCATGTAAAGATCCAATAAAGAAAGAGAACTACAGGCCAATATCCCTGATGAACATTGATGCTAAAATTCTTAACAAGATCCTAGTAAATTGGATTCAACAACACATCTCAAAAATCATTTACCATGACCAAGTAGGATTCATTCCTGGGATGCAGGGCTGGTTCAATATTCATAAGACCATAAACATAATTAAATACAACAACAGATGTAAAAATAAAAACCACATGATTATATCATTAGATGCAGAAAAAGTTTTTTATAAAATCCAGCACCTTTTCTTGATTAAAACCCTCAAGCATCTAGGCATATATGGAACAATACCTCAAAATAGTAAAAGTCATCTACAAGAAACCCACAGCCAGAATACTGCTAAATAGACAAAAATTGGAACCATTTCCCCTGAAAACCAGAACAAGACAAGGATACCCACTCTCACCCCTCCTGTTTAACTTAGTTTTGGAAGCCCTAGCTAGAGCAATCAGACAAGAGAATCAGATCAGCAGTATCCAAATAGGAAAAGAGTAAGTCAAGTTATCCCTCCTTACAGATGACATGATTCTATACCTCAAAAACCCAAGAGAATCCATCAAAAACCTCCTTGCACAGATAAAGAACTTTGGCAAAGTCTCAAGGTACAGAATCAATGTGTTTGTTTTTTGTTTCTATGCACCAACAGTAAACAAACAGAAACCCAAATAAAAAACACAATCCCATTCATAATAGCCACACACACACACACACACACACACACACACACACACACACACACACACACAAATCAAATACCTTGGCATCTTCCTAATCAGAGACATGAAAGACCTTTGAAATGAAAACTACAAAACACTGCTCAAATAAATCAAAATGGCACAAAATATTCCATTTTCATGGATTAGAAGAATCTTGCTAAGATGTCTATCCTACCTAAGACAATCTATAGATTTAATGTAATGCCCATTAAATTGCCAGCAACATTCTTCTCAGTCCTGGAAATAATAATACAGGAATTCATATAGAAACATAAACAACCATGAATCGCAAAAACAATCCTCAGCAAAAAAAAAAAAAAAAAAAAAAGCAGGAGATATCACACTCCCAGACTTTAAACTCTGCTATAAAGCTACAATAATCAAAGCAGCCTGTATTGGTACAAGAACAGGCATATAAACCAGTGGAACAGTATAGAGATTCCAGAAGCAAAACCTCAATTTCTCAACCAATTCATCTTCAACAAAGCCTCCACTACCAGCCACTGGGGAGAAGATAATCTATTCAGTAAATGGTGCTGGGGAAACTGGCTGACACCCATGCAGAAGATTAAAACAGGACCCCTACATATCACCATACACAAAAATCAACTCTAAATGGATCAAAGACCTTAATGTAAAGCCTCAAACTATAAGAACCTTAGAAAATACAGGAGACACCCTTATGGAAATTGGAACTGGCAACCAATTCCTGATCAAATCTCCAAGCACCCGTGCCATAAGAGATAAGATAGACAAGTGGGACCTCATCAAACTGACAAGCTTCTGCAAAGCTAAAGAAACCGTTAAGAGAGCAGGGAGACAGCCCACAGAATGGGGAAAAATATTTGCCAATTGTTTATCTAACAAAGGCCTAACATCTAGGATCTACAAGGAACTTAAACGTTCCGAAAAGAAAAAAGCAAACAACCCCATTACAAAGTGGGCTAAAGATATGAATAGATAGTTCTCAAGGGAAGACATATGAGCAGCCAACAGATACATGAAAAATTGCTCAGCCTCACTAGTCATCAAAGAAATGTATATTAAAACTACATTGAGATACCCCCTAACTCCAATCAGGATGGCTATCATCAATAACAAAAAACAACAGATACTGGAGAGGATGTGGTGAAAAGGGGACACTTTTACACTGTTGGTGGGAGTGTACACGAGTACAACCTCTGTGGAAAATAGTGTGGTGATTCCTAAAAGGTCTACAAATAGCCCTTCCATACGACTGCACGATCGCCCTCCTGGGAATTTACCTGGAAGAACTCAAATCACTCTATAAAAAGATACCTGTACATGTATGTTTACTGCAGCATTGTTCACAGTAGCAAGAACATGGAACCAACTGTGCTGCATAAAAAGAGGACTGGATAAAAACAATGTGGTATATATATACAGGATGGAATATTACATAGCCATAAAGAAGAATAAAATTGTGAACTTCACAGCAACCTGGATGGACTTAGTCTATAATATTGAGTAATCTCTCACAGAAACAAATAACCGAGTATCACATGCTCCCACTCATAAGCAGACTTTGAACAATTATTGTAATAGTATAAGAAAAGGTTTGGCAGTAGTGGGAAACTGGCAGGAGGGGGATAGGAAAGTGTGATTTGCAGTAGTAGGAATCTGCCTGGGTAAGGGGGAGCACACCTCATCAGCAGGGGTACCTAACAATGAACATTTGTATACCTAACCCTGAATTGTACCCCACATCTTTAAAATAAAATTTTTAAAAATTTGCCTGAATGTCATCATCAATATGATATTGATTTAGGAAAGATAAACTTTGATCATTCATTGATAATTACATACAATTAGATAGTGATTCTTGTTGCCGGACAGAGCTTAACTGATAATACTGGGGCTAGCAAGAACTTTTACTCTCAAAGTAACCAAACACCTTCAGGGAAAATTATAGCTGCAAGAAACATGTCTTCAAGTCTTTGTAATTTCTGACTGGGTCTAGATAGGATCTCAGTTCTCAAAGGAAACTTGAAAAACAGCAAAAACAAAATACTTAAAAATTGAAAATCAAAACAAAAGAGTTTTGTGGTTTACATTGGTTTCACCAAAAGATTATCTCAGCACCCAGAATTCAAAGATAAACCGATTTAGTTAAATCAAAATGTTGCATTTTTTGTACCGAGTGAAAATATAGAGATATTATTAGATAAGATTGCAATTTATTTATAGCATAAATAAAAGAAATAGAATCAATACTAAGCTGAGAGAACGTTACTTTGTCACCTCACTCACATTCAAATGCTGCCCAGATAGCACTGACCATCACAGCAGGCACTAATTACAAACAATTGCATATGATGAATTCACTGGGAAGATGCATTTTAGTGGATGAGTCCCAAATAGATAAGTAGCAATTATTTTAAAATAAAAATATAATAATATGTTTAGAAATTATTATCTTCTTCCAAATTCAGCTCTAATTATTTTATCATTACACATTTTTCACCATTTTCAATAGAAGGCAAATACCGTAAGTTTTAGTGATAGAAATTGGAAGCCAAAGTAAAGCTGACAGTAGTTTTCAAATAAAAACTAAATACTTACATTTCTCACTTAAAAAAAAAACAAACAAACTATGGTCTTAGCTATGGAGCACTAGATTTTTGTTCCTAATGTCATTGAGACTTCTTTTTAATCATGTGGTCTGTTTTTAGCATCAACCCTTCGCTATACTCTTTAAAATACCAGAGATAGCATTTGTGTGATTGCATTCAGAGCATAAAATTGCCTTGGACTGCACAAATCACAATCTTCGCTTTTGTTGATATAAATATGATTTTTCATTGGTATGAGTTATAGATAGCCTCAAGAAAATTATAGGTGTATTGTACTTAAAGGAGGTCTGAAATGAGTGGAAAACATCAATTATGATCATCAGTGCAGTAAATTAGTTTATACACTTTGCTAATTTTAAACAAAGAACTTTTGCTGTTTATATTTCTAGTAAAAATCAAAAGGTAAAATGTAGGATGTCTTCCCCTTTTCTGTATTATAGATAAGCACTGTATAATAGGACAGTTAAAAATAACATTTCTATTTATTTGAAAGAATTTACTTTGTTATTATGATGTTATTTTTAAGATTTCAACAATGCAGATCATTTTATGTGTGAAATTTTACTGTTTTATTAAAAATTGTTGATATCGTGTTTGTGACTTTTTATGAATTGTGTATTTTGATAGGTTAAAATACATTGACAAAATAACTTGTATAATTTATTTTACGTGGTAGTGCCAATAGCTTATTTATATAACACTGGGAGTTTTCCCAGGTTTTGTTGTTGTTGTTGTTGTTGAGACAGGGTCTCACTCTGTTGCCCAAGCTGGAGTGCAGTGATGCAGTCATAACTCACTGCAATCCCAAACTCTTGGGTTAAAGGGATCCTTCTGCCTCAGTTTCCCAAGCAGCTGGAACTACAGTCTCTCACTATGTTGCCCAGGTAGGTCTCAGACCTCAAGCCATCCTCTTACCTTGACTTCCCAAAGTGCTGGCATTACAAATGTGAGCCACAGCTCCCAGCCCTGTTCCTTGTTATTAATCAACCAGACATGCTTCTTCAAAAGCTTATTTTATAACTGAATAGACTTTCTCAAAAGGCAATGATCTTGCCAATATTTAAATGCAAATTGGTGTGCCATTATTAAACTCTGTACTCAGAAACCACTAAATTACTTTTGACTCATAATTAAACACTTGTTCTAGGCATTTGAACTCCCTGTACTTAATAGAACAACCAATTGCTGCATATATTTGAACATTAAGAACTGACTTTATAAGTTGGATCTCACATCATGCTATTCCCTGGTTTACCAGAGAACATTCATATAAAATTTTACCATGACCAACTTAAGCTACTTAGAAAATATTCTGATTATAGAATATATTCATACTAATGTATTTATTAAATGTCTATTTATTACTAATCATGATTTCAAGATTCTATGAAGGTAAATTGTATTATACAGATGGAAGACAAATGTTAAAAAAAAAAAACTATCTCTGTTTGTTCAACACATTGGACCCTGATTGTTCCTCATAATATCCTAAATGAGTAAGAAAATTACATCATATAAAAAAGAACACAAATGCATGTTTCAAATAGTCCAATTGAGAATCATCAACCAAAACATTGACACCTACTTTTTGAAAAAAATGTACTTTGCTAGGTTTTGTTTTAGACATTTTAATCTTATAGAGGACAAAATATCCCCCTTTTAAAAATAAAGATAATCTGTAAACACAATACAAATTTCCAAACTATTTGAACATATAAAAACCTCCTTTTATGCCTGTATCACTGGAGGATCACGATGAAGCGGAAACAATACTCTCACCTTCACCACATCAAGACTTGATCCCTACAGTCTTTCCTCTCTTGTCTGAGTCATTAATCTCTACCTATGTAATGGATTATAAACATGTTTCAATATATTCCTTTAAAAAAAATAACACTTCCCTGCAGATGCCTGTCATTTCTGTGCTTTTCTTTGTGGTAAAACTTGTCAACAGGGTTATGTTCCTTGTTTCTGCTGTGTCATATTCATGTCTGTTTCTATTCAACCTATTTCCATCTCCCCCACATCTTTGAATCCATTTTGGTCAAGATTACCAATCCCCAATGCTTAACCGAATTGAAGACAAGTTCTCAGTCCTCATTTTAATAACAATAGCATTCAACCAAGTTGATTAATTTCTTCTTCATAATACTTTTGAAATGTCTTGATTTAGTATACAAGGAATCTACCTTATCTATTTATCATCTATGTATCCATCCACATGTATCCATCCATCTTACTAGATAGCATAGACATTTGCATTTGTCTTCATCCATTTTATGTTTCTATAGCAGAATACCTGAGATTGACCAATGTAAAGAAACATTTGTTTAACTCAGTTGTGGAAGTTGGAAATTTCAAGATTTAGTGGTCACATCTGGAGAGGGCCCCCTGCTATGTTATAACGTGGTGGAAAAGTGAAAGGGAAGTGTGTGCAAAAAAAGACAAAACATGGGGGACTTGACTTTATAACAACCTGCTCTCATAGGAATTAATGAGAATTAGTTTATTCCGAGTACTAAACCAGACTCACAAGGAAGACATCAATCCATTTTCGCGACCTAATTGCTTTTTAAAGGCAACACTTCCCAACACCACTCCTTTGAAGATCAAGTCTTAACTTGGAAATTGATGTGGACAAATCATATTCAGACCATAGTAACTTGTGATTGAGAAGGCAGTAGTGAAGCAACAGACATATCTGTTTTTGCTTAGAAGGTCAGTGTGGAGTGAGGAGATGGTGCAGTGCATACACATAGTGTTTAATTTGGTGGCACATTTTGTTAGTATGCAACAGCATCTGGGCCTCCATGCCCTCCAGCGTCCCCAAAGTGTCATCTCTAAACTTCTCTAACTCCTGGATCAGGTTCATTTGTGCTCCAGTGTCTTCTCGTCATACTTAGAATAAATCCTCAATAGTTACCATTGCCTATAACACTCTATCTGGTATCATCTCTGTCTTTATCTCTGATTACACTTTCACTTTTTCATTCCATTCAAGTCATATTTTGTTTTTGTTTTTTTTCCAACTCACAAAATTGCTACCTGATATTCATTTTACCTCCAGTAAATCTCTTGGATTTTTACATGGCTCATTATTTCATTCACTACATTTAAGGTGTTTGTACAATGTCACCTGTTCCAAATGAAGTCAGTTCTCTGACATATCTTTCTAAAATAGCCTCATGCTCATTTTCTTATTTCAATATTAATTTCCTACACTTGTGTGCATCTCTTTCTCTCTCTCTCATTCCCCCCCTCCCCGTGTGTGTGTGTGTGTGTGTGTGTGTGTGTGTATTTACCATCTGTCCCCTTTATCTAGAATAAGGGTCAGCAAACTATAGAACAATGAAATCAATGAAGCCTATGAACTAAGAATTATTTTTAAATGTTTAAAAGACTGCACATTGTAGAGGAAAAGGAGAACAAAGAGAATAAAAGGAATAAGAAATGTGACTGAGGTTGTACGTGATCCGCAAAGCATGAAACTATCTGACCCTTTATAAAAATAAATTATCTATACATGTCTGTCTGTCCTTAAAGACAGTAATCAGAACCACAACTGGCACTTGTCAGTCATTTATTGAATGAGAAAAACTTATTGAGTCCTAAAAGTATTCAAGAAAATTTTACACCAAATACAAGACTTGGCACTCAGCAATACATATTAGTTATATAAATAAAATGCAAAATGCTATCGCATTTCCAGGAGGAAGAATAATACAAAGTTACTAAGATATGGAACACACAGCATATAGGAGGACATTTAGAGAGAAGGTCCTGCCATATTTTTGACAATTAAGAAACATATTGTGTAATTGGCATTATACTTTTATAAATGATTTCTGTGTTTTCCTCTTTCTCACCTTCTCTCAAGTAAGGCCCTCTTATGAGTTGGGCCAAGAATTCTCCATCTGCCTGTGGCATAGGTATAGGAGGAGATAGCAGTTTACAATTAATATAGAAAGAATACAAACACAAACATTCAGCTAACATTTAGATTCTGAAAAAAAATGAGATTCTGCAGAACGATAAGTCTTAAAAATAGAAAATGTTGAGAAAAAAGTGTATGTTTATTTCCTTAAATGTTATTTTAAATATCCCAAACTCTCCCATACAGATCAGAGGGTTTCCCTGACAGGACAATTTTTTGTCATTGGTGCCTATGCCATTTAGATTTTCTTATCTTTAATAGATTAAAACAAATTACACTGAGAAAACAAAAGGTCTGCCCTTTCCAGACTGAGGGATTTACTGGTAAGTCAGAGAAACAGAAGGATGAAGAGAGAGGATGGTGAAAGTGCGACTGTCTTTTGCACATTTATTTCATCCCTGAGACTTTGCCAAGTCCTTTATCAGTGCAAGATTTTTGACAGATTATCTTGGATTTTTGAAGTATAGGATCATATCGTCAGCAAAGAGGGATAACTTCTTCTTTTCCTATTTGGATACCCCTGATTTTCTTCTCTTGTCTAATTGCTCCAACACAATGTTGAACAGGAAGGGTGAGAGTGGGCAGCCTTGTCTTGTCCCGGTTTTCAGGGGAAATGCTTCCAGAGTCTGCCCAGTTAGCAACATGCTGGCTGTGGGTTTATCATAGTTGGCACTTACTATTTTGAGGTATGTTCCTTCTATGCCTAGGTGTTTGAGGGTTTTTATCAAGAAAGGATGCTAGTTTTTTTCAGAAGTTTTTTTTGCATCTAAAGATATAATCATGTGGTTCTTGTTTTTACATCTGTTGATGTATTTAATTACATTTATTGTTTTGCAGATGTTGAACCAATTCTGCATCCCAAGAATGAAGCCTATTTAGTCACAGTAAATGATTTTCCAGATGTGTTATTGGATCCAATTTGCTAGAATCTTGTTGAATTTCGTCCCATGTTCTATCCATGTTCCTTAGGAATATTAGCCTGTAGTTGTTTTTTTTTCTGTTGGCTCTTTACACAATTTGGGTATCAGTGTGATGTTAGCTTTGTAAAATGAGTTGGGGAGAATTTTGTCTTTCTTAATTGCCTGGAATGCTTTCAATAGGATTGGTATCAACTTGATCTTGTATGTTTTTTAGAATTCTGCTGTGAAGCCATCTGATACAGGGTTTTTTAATTTTTAATTTTTATTTTTGTAGGTAGTTTTCTTATGACAGAGTCAATGTCCTATTTATTGATCTATTTCGTGTCTCAGTGTCTTCTTGTTTCAACCTTGGGAAGTTGTGTGATATCAGAAATTCCTTCAGGTTATCAACCTTGTTTCCACACACTGTGCATAGTAATCTCTGTTAATTTTTTTTTATTTCTTCAGGATCAGTTGTTATTTGGTCTTTTGTCTGACCAGTCTTATGAGTTGGAATTAGACACATTTAGCAACCAAGAGCAAAGTTCAAGGCCAGGTAAGATTGCTCACATCTGTAATCCAAGCAATTTGCAAGGCCAAGGCAAGATGATTGCTTGAGCCCAGAAGTTCGAGACCAGACTAGGAAACATAGAAAGACCTTATCCCTATAACAAAATTTTTTAAAAATTACTCAGACATGGTGTACATGCTTGCAGTCCCAACTACTAGGGAGGCTGAGTGGGAGGATCACCTGAGCTCAGGAGGTCAAAGTTACTGTTACAGTTTGCCACTGCAGTCCAGTCTAAGGTGACAAAGTTAAACTCTGATTCAAAACAAAGAAAGAAAGAAAGAAAGAAAGAAAGAAAGAAAGAAAGAAAGAAAGAAAGAAAGAAAGAAAGGAAGAAAGAAAGGAAGAAAGAAAGAAAGAAAAAAGCAATATCAGTGAAAATCGTGTGGACATCAATGAACACCCTTTCACGTGGACATCTCTTTCTCCTATATAAAAAACAGGCACAAGAGGTAATATTTTTTTTAAAAAAAACTGTATAATTCAATTCAGAAATTGTATTACATAGATTTTTTTAAATCAAAAGTTTTAAACCATGATTGACTAAAATTGGTTTCCTCGTTCATTCCTATAGCCTAACGAGAATAGTTTTAGGAAATTACTATTTATGATAAAAACAAAGAAGATCAACATAAATTAGTGTAATTGTATGATATAACAAAGGGAACATGGATTTGGGGGTTCTTAGATTGTTTTCTCTCCATCTTTTATTCTATAACTGGGCAATGTGGTGATCTTTAAATCTGACATTTCTCTATTTCTTCAATTGAAATAAAAGTATTTACTTTACAGGGTTTTTTGAGAGGGTTAAATAACTTCTCTGCCCAGAAATTTCTCAAAACCTGATGGTATTTCAGTATTCATTCTTCTTATCCAGCACAACATTATGGAAAGCATACAAGAGAGGAATCCCCTTTTAGAAAATCCTTAGTGATATCTAATCTCATTAAAGACAAAGGACACCTCTGTCATGTTTCTCCCATTTTTAGTAGTAAAATTAGATAACAATTAGAGAAATACAATTAAAATTGTTTCATACACTAAACATTTCTAAATTAAGTTCTTAAAATTAGACTAAAGGAAGAAAATATTTAACCATAATTCTACAGTTTACAGAAAATGTTAAATATTTTTACTTATACTTTCATAGAGATGCATTCTAGCATATGATGTTTCTTCTGTATACATTTGTTTTAATTTTCCTTGGTAAATATGTAGAAGATTCATAAAATACTTAGATATTTACCACCTACGAGAGACTGACAGATTGATATTCAGATGAGTTGTCCCATTTTGCAGAGTGGCAAGTGATATTTAAAAATTCCAGTTGTATAAATTAACTCATTTAATTATTCTCCAAATCCTCTGAGGTCAATAGTTTCATTGTATCTGTTTACAATGACCAGGTCAGGCTCAACATCAAATATACTGTTTGTTCTCCCAAATGGATTTTTACTAGCTTTCAGCGAGCTCATTTTTTTTTTTTTTTTTGAGTTGGAGTCTCACTCTGTCACCCAGACTGGAGTACAGTGGCCGCTCCCGTCCACCGCAGCCTTGCCTTCTGGGCTCCGGCGATCCTTCCGCCTCAGCCTTCCAAGTAGCTGGAACTACAGGCGCGCGCTACCATGCCCGGCTAATTTTTTTTTTATTTATTGTAGAGATGAAGTCTCACCAAGTTGTCCAGGCGGGTCTCGAACCCGCGGCTCAGGCAATCCACTCATCTCAGCCTCCCAAAGGCACGGGCTTACAGGCTGAGCCACCGAGCCTGACTAGCAAGCTCATTTTAATTCCAGTATCTAGTTAAAAAGTTGAAATTCAATGTGTTGAGAGCTTAATCTTTTAACTATCAAGTGGAGCCTTCCATTTTCTTCTGTCAGCATTTGTTCATGCACATGATCCACTCCTTCTCTGTCATCTTGTCTTCTGTGAACTCTGTTAACTTCTGTTAACTCTGCAAATTTGGGGATTTAAATTTTTTTTTTAATTTTAAAGATGTGAGGTACAATTCAAGGTTAGGTATACAAATGTTCATTATGCAAGTACCCTTGTTGATGAGGTGTGCCTCCCCTCCCGTGGCAGAATCCCACCACTGCCAATTCCTTTCTTATAGTATTATGATAATTGTTTAAGGTCCACTTATGAGTTACAACATGTGGTATTCAGTTCTTTGTTTCTGTGATAGATCACTCAGAATTATAGACTCTAAGTCCATCCAAGTTTCTGTGAAGTTCATAATTTTGTCCTTCTTTATGGCTGTGTGATAGTACATCGTGTATATATATCACATTTTTTAAATCCAATCTTCTTTCGATTGGCAGCAAGATTGGTCCCACGTTCTTGCTATTGTGAATAATATTGCAATAAACATGTGTGCAGATATCTTTTTCATACAGTGATTTGAATTCCTCCCGGTATATTCACAGTAGGGGGATTGTAGGGTTGTATGGAAGGTCAATTTTTAGATCTTTTAGGAATTTCCAAACTGTTTTCCTCAGAGATGTACTAGTTTACACTCCCACAGTGTACAAATGATCCCTTTTCTCCACATCCCCTCCGGTATCTGTTGTGTTTTGAGTTATTGATCATGACCATCCTGACTGGAGTTAGGTGTATCTTATGTAGTTTTAATTTGCATTTCTTTGATGGCTAGTAAGGCTGAGCATTTTTTCATGTATCTGTTGGCAGCTCGTGTGTCTTCTTTTGAGAAATGTCTATTCATATCTTTTGCCCACTTTGTAATGGGCCTTTTTATTTCTTTTCTTTTCATCATGTTTGAGTTCCTTGTAGATCCCAGATGTTAGGCCTTTGTCAGATATACAATTGGTAAATATTTTTTCCCAGTCTGTGGCCTATCTCCTCTTTCTCTTGATGGTTTCTTTTGCTTTGCAGAAGCTTGTCAGTTTGATGAGGTCCCATTTGTCTATTTTATCTCTTGTAGCATGGGCACTTGAGGTTTTGATCAGGAATTGGTTGCCACATCCGATTTCTATAATGGTGTCTCCTACATTTTCTAAGGTTCTTATAGTATGTGGTTTTATGTTTATGTCTTTGATCCATTTAGAATTTTTGTGTACAGTGATAGGTATGGGTCTTGTTTTAATCTTCTGCATGTGGTCAGTCAGTTTCCCAACACCATTTATTGAATAGGTTCTCCCCTACCCAGTGGTTAATTGTGGAGGCTTTGTTGAAGATGAGTTGGTTAAGAAATTAAGGTTTTGCTTCTGGAAATTCTATCCTATTCCATTGGTCTATATACCTGTTCTTGTACCAACACTAGACTGTATTGATTATTGTAGCTTTATAATAAAGTTTAAAGTCTGGGAGTGTGATACCTCCAACTTTGTTGTTGTTGTTGTTTTGCTGAGAATTGTTTTCACCATTCATGGTCGTTTATGTTTCCATATGAATTTCTGTATTGTTTTTTCCAGGTCTGAGAAGAATGCTGCTGGTAGGCCAGACTAACACAATTTCCTAGTCAAGCAAGTCTCCCTCTGGTGTTCTGTTTTGATGCTGTTTCTAAGTCTCTACAGCCTGTGAGGTAAGTCACATAATTTCCTCACTTGAATAAATTCCCTCCCATTTTCTCACATTTTAATAATCAGTCCACACAAACCTGCAGCCCCCTGTTCTCAAATTCCTCTTAAAGTGTTCACTACTTTACTTTCTGGGCATGTTGTACATGCCTCTTAGTGAATCAAAGAGGCCAGATAATGGCAAACTCTTACTTCACACATACTAGTACATGGAACTTTTGCTTCCATTTCACCTGATCAAATCTCAATGCACTCTGTTGGTCACTCTCGTTTCTGTAAACATACTCAGAAATGCCCAAATTAGAGTCTTTTAAGCTAAAGTGAATCTCAAACAGCAAATAATCTCAGATTTTTTAAAGTCAAAATAGGTATTTGATATTGTACAGACTTAAGAAATAAGTTTAAATTGTTTGCTAGAAATGTTTCACTTTCCAATTGTATTAGTATTAAAGCTATGCTGACATGATGTAAAATGTCCAAGGATTAATATCATGGTTCAGGTACTCATTCCAGAAATACAATATGATTACCAATGTGACAGTTCTGAACTCAAAGGTCAGATAGCACATCATTTATAAAATGCAGCTCTTTTCCAGTCACTAAACATTAGATTGAAGACAACAGTAAAGCAGTTAACAGTCAACATATCTTGCTTTTTTGAGTTGGGGTTTCACTCTGTTGCCCAGGCTGGAGTCCAGGGGCATCATAAGGGTTCATTGAAACCTTGACCTCCTGGGCTCAGGTGATCCTTCTGACGCAGCCTCCTGAGTAGCTGGGACTACAGGCCAGTGCCACCGTGCCTGAATACTTTTTAAAAATTCTTTATAGAGATGAGGCCTTGCTATGTTGCTTAGGCTAGTCTTGAAATTCTGGGCTCAAGCAATCTTCCCTTCTTGGCCTCCCAAAGTACTAGGATTAGAGGAATGAATTGCTGTGCTTGGCCAGATCAGGCTTTTTTATAGAAATTAATATCTGATGTGTTTCTAAAAGGTAAACTATAAAAACAAAGTTCTTGATGACATTGAAAATTAGGCTTTGAAGTGATAGAGTTAAGGTTATTTATTAATACTTAATATAATGTTTAATTCAGTATAATTAAAACATAATATATATAAAGAAGTGACATTCGTGTATCTCTTATACATACACTAGATCTAGAATTGTTGTAAGCACTTTACAATTGCAAACTCAACCAGTTTCAAAACAACTCTGTGAAATAGTCACTACTATTTTTCTGCTTTTAAATGAAGAGAGAGAAAATCTCACCTGTGGTCATACAGTTTTTGAAGTTTTTAAAAAATTTATTATTATTTTTTTTTAATGGAGTTTCACTTCGTCGCCCAGACTGGAGTGAGTTGGCCGCTCCCGGCCACCGCAGCCTCGACCTGCTGGGCCCCGGCGATTCTTCCACCTCAACCTTCCAAGTAGCCAGAATTACAGGCATGTGCTACCACGCCCAGCTGATTTTTTATTTATTGTAGAGATGATGTCTCGCTGCCCAGGTGGGTCTCGAACCCGCAGGCTCAGGCAATCCACTCACCTTAGCCTCCCAAAGGCGCGGGATTACAGGCTGAGCCACTGAGCCCGGCTTAAAACCAACTTTTAATGGATCTAATTACATAAGAATTATGTTATACAAAGAAGTGGGTGAAGTTATTACATTATATAATTAAAGAATAGATTCTGAGAAAGATTAAAACCACTGTATTCTGATTTCATTCTTATGTTATAGACACAGAATAACATACAGAATCAATATTTGCTTTTATAACTAATATTATCAATTTATCTAATACTATTCATGATAAATATGCAAGAACTCCTCAAACAAGAACAATCACAGACTATTTCTTTAGCATTTGCTATAGTGAGGGAATCAGCTCTCATCACTTATGGCTATCAGAGGCTCAACCGCTTAATTGTGGAAAAAAAGAAAAAAGAAAAAAAGTAAGGCTTCAGGTATGATCTGATTGGAGTTTGTAGGCATGGGATGCTGAAAGCAGGCTAATTGGAAGAGGGACATCTTATTTGATTGATTTGAGGAGCATGCTGTCTGTCTCTGGCTCGTCCTGCGTTTGAGGAAGCAGCAACCCATAGGGAAGTTAGCAACCACTGATGAAGTTCTGACTGTTCTGAACTATTTCTTTCAGATGCTATGTTTTGGATCCCAGGGTTGGATGCTACGGGGCTGTGGGTCAGAGTTTACTGTTTTATATGGTCTGGTCACTGTCCATTTAAATATTCCTTCAGTCTCTCAATAAGCTAAAATTAATCATCTTTGTCCAGCCTCTTAGGGGAATCTAGCATTTTTTAATCATGTATGAATTATTTAAGGCATTAACTATTTGTTCAAGAGTAACTAACAGAACATGCTTAAATCATTCAAATCATTGCTAGGAAATATGCTGTGCATTGGAAAAATCTGGTTTACTTAGAAATTACATGCATTTACAGAACAATCTTGCCCAATATCTATTATTTTAAAACTAACATTTCCTATTATGAAAAGCCATTGGAAGATAGACTTAACAATGCTGAACATATTAAGTTCTATTAATACAATTTTTCTGAAACTTTATATTTCTGATGTTGACAAGGTGTTAGGGGATGAGTAGAAGATGTATTTCAATGTATTTAACTTTCTAGCAATATTATCAAAGACATGTTAATTTCAAGGGGTTCTCACAAGCAGCAGGCAAGTTTCTATTTTTTCTTTCACTTTTTTTCTTTTTTTAAAAAAATATATTCTTTATTTTAAAGTTGTGAGGTACAGTTAAGGGTTAGCTATACAAATGTTCATTGTGCAGGTAACCTTGTTGATGAGGTGTGCCCCCCTTTCCCCAGACAGATATTGACTACCATTAATCCCACCTCCCTTCCCCTCTCTGCCCCCCCCCATAGTTTCCTGCCACTCTCAATCCTTTTCTTATAGTATTATGGTAGTTGTTCAAGGTCCACTTATGAGTGAGAACATGTGATGCTCAGATCTTTGTTTCTGTGAGAGATCACTCAGTATAATAAACTCTAATTCCATCCAGGTTGCTGCGAAATTCATGATATTATTCTTTTTTATGGCTGCATAGTATTCCATTGTGTATGTGTACCACATTTTTTTAATCCAGTCCTCTTTTGATGGACAGCATGGTTGGTTCCATGATCTTGCTATTGTGAATAATGCGATAAACATACGTGTGCAGGTATCTTTTTTAAAGAGTGATTTGAGTTCTTCAGGGTATATTCCCAGTAGGGGGATTGTGGGGTAATATGGAAGGTCAATTTTTAGAGCTTTTAGGAATTGCCACACTGATTTCCACAGAGGTTGCACTAGTTTACACTCCCACCAACAGTGTAGCAGTGTTCCCTTTTCACCACATCCTCTCCAGCAGCTCTTATTTTTTGTTATTGATGATGGTCATTCTGACTGGAGTTAGGCGGTATCTCAGTGTAGTTTTAATTTGCATCTCCTTGATGACTAGTGAGGCTGGACATTTTTTCATGTATCTGTCGGCCGCTTCTATATCTTCTTTTGACAGCTGTCTATTCATATATTTGCCCACCTTGTAATAGGGATGTTTATTTTTCTCTTTTCAGCATGTTTGAGTTCCTTGTAGAGCCTAGATGTTAGGCCTTTGTCGGACATGGAGTTGGCAAATATTTTTCCCAGTCTGTGGGCTTTCTCCCTGCTCCCTTCATGGTTTCTTTGGCTTAGCAGAAGCTTGTCGGTTTAATGAGGTCCCACTTGTCTATCTTATCTCTTATGGCCTGGGCACTTTGGGCTTTGCTTAGGAATTGGATGCCAGTTCCAGCTTCCATAGAGTGTGTCCTGCATTTTCTAAAGTTCTTATGGTTTGAGGTTTTATATTTAGGTTTCTGATCCATTAAGAGTTAATTTTTGTATATGGGGCATAGATAGAGGTCCTGTTTGAATCTTCTGCATGTGATCAGCCAGTTTTCTCAGCACCATTTACATCTAGACATATGTGGAACATACCTCAAAATAGTAAAAGCCATCTATGAGAAACCCACAGACAGCATACTCCTAAACAGACAAAAATTGGAACCATTTCCCCTGAAAACTGGAAGAAGACAAGGATGCCCATTCTTACCCCTCCTGTTCAATCTACTATTGGAAGTCCTGGCCAGAGCAATCAGAAAAGAGAAGGTGATTAGGGGTATCCAAATAGGAAAAGAGAAAGTCAAGTTATCTCTCTTTGCAGACGACATGATTGTATACCTTGAAAACCCAAGAGAATCAGTCAAAACCTCCTTGCACTGATAAAGGACTTTGGCAAAGTCCCAGTATATAAAATAATTGTGCAAAAGACACTCGCATTTCTTTACACCAATAATAAACAAACAGAAACCCAAATAAAAAGCACAATCCCATTCACAATAGCCACAAAGAAATGAAATACCTTGACATCTTCCTAACCAGAGACATGAAAGACCTTTACAATGAAAACTACAAAACACTGCACAAAGAAATCAAAGATGATACAAACAAGTGGAAAAATATGCTCATGCCCATGCTCATGGATTGGAAGAGTCAACATTGTGAAGATGTCCATCTTACCTAAGGCAATCTACAGATTTAATGCAATACCCATCAAATTACCAGCAGCGTTCTTCTCAGATCTAGAAAAAACAATACAGGAATTCATATGGAAACACAAATGACCAAGAATAGCCAGAACAATCCTCAGCAAAAAAAAAAAAAAACGAGGTATCACACTACAAGACTTTAAACTTTACTATAAAGCAACAATAATCAAAATAACCTGGTATGGGTACAAAAACAGACATAAAGACCAATGGAATAGAATTGAGATTCCAGAAGCAAAACCTCAATTTCTCAACCAATTCATCTTTGACAAAGCCTCCACCACCCACCACTGCGGAGAGGAGAACCTACTAAGTTTCTTTTTTTATATATAAAATTTTATTGAAAGATAACCATATCTACTTTTTGAGTATTGTCTATGTGCTTTCTATATAACCTCAGAGTTGAGTAATTGTAACAGATATCATATGGCCTGCAGAGCATAAAATGTTTGCTATTGGATCCTTTACACAAAAAGTTTTGCTGACTCCTGCAGAGCATATCTGAATATGTGAAAATATAATCTTTAGGCTCATACAATTAAATTACAGAAACTTAAAGAACCAATGCTTGGAGATAGATGCAAATTGATTAGGCTTTACTGAGCAAATTCAGAGATTATACAAAAAGTAAACTTTATTTATTTTTATGTTTGTCAACATATAATTTCATTAGTTCTTCAGAGAAAAGTATTCTTTTAGAGCTGGTTTTGTCTTCTTCTTACAGAATGCATCTGGATCTTTACCATACACAAATAATTTCAACACCTCAAGTAATTAGAACATTCATTCTGTCTCAGAGTACACTTTGCAATTTAAAAAATAACTTTGTTTTCTTTAATTCCACTAAAAAAGGTTCAAGATGTTTCTATTTTTATTATAATAAAAAGGTAACAAATGAGAACAGAAATTATTCAGTCCAAAAGTCAGTCAGTTAATAAAATACCTTTCTAATTATTTGTTTGCCTGTTTAGACATTATAAAGACCTTATTTTTTATATTTTAATTCCTTGGGCATAAATCAGTTTTTTAAAAAGATACTAGGCTATATAAAACCTTTTCTTTTAAAAAATAATTATAAAAATGTACCGATGATTATCTTTTTTTATCAGCTTCTACGGAAGAGATTATGAGTAACTTCACACTCAGGCACATGCACACCCACACACAACTTTGCATTTGTTGTCACCACAGAAGAAGTTTTGCTATGGAATCTTTATTTCATAAGCTACCAAATAAAAATGATTACAAATAAAGTTTAAAAACAAATCATGTTGACTTAAACGACTCTAGAAAATACTACTAGAAAGACAATTAAAATAATTTGTATTTTCAGCATTTTACTAGTGAATGTGTACTTTATTGTTTGTTTTTAAAGTTGTGAGATACTACTCAGAATTGGGTACATAAGGGGTTTAGGTACAGGTGAAGTTTGGGCCTCCCATTGAACCTCATTTCACCTGGATTAGGATCAGGAACGCTTATTGATGTTATGTGCCCCTCATCCTTCCTTGGAAGTGTCCCGCCACTGACATTTTTTTTTTTTTAGGCGTTCTGGGTCCACTTATGAGTGAAACATGTGGCACTAGGTTCTTTGTTTTTGTGATTAATCACTGAGTATGATAGATTCCAAATCCATCCAAGTTGCTGCAAAGTACATAATTTTGTCCTTCTTTATGTCTGCATAATGTGGAATGCATACTTCAATAACATGTTTTAAAGCTTCCCATTATTATAGACACTTCTTAAAATTGAAACCATTTTGTGTGTTCTTATAAAATAAAATTTTTGAGATAAATTAGTTTTCTTTTTTTGCTGTATCATTAAAACTTAACATTAGTTATCGTATTGTCTTGTACATTAGTAATGAAGTAATCATAGTTAGCATAGCACATAGTTCAGATGTAGTAAGACAAGTTTCCTTAGATATTTAATTTAGATAACTGGGGAACCAGGCTGTTAAAGCTTTGGGCATCTTTCTTATAGGTACCCAACCTCCATCTGGCTGGCCGGGCATATCAGACCTGACTGCCTTGCAATTTGAAATATAAAACTACCAGTGCAGTAAATTTTAAAAAAGCATAAAGAATTACCAAAAACATAGACATGATGTTCTAAGAAAAGCGCAAATCTAGTTAGATAGTAACTTTCCTTATTTAAAAGTTATTTGTTACCTTAAAAGGTTGAGAGGTGGCAATCAAAACTCATGACCAGAGACCTGCAGCTCTCCACTCGTAGATCATGGAATAGTTTGCTTAACGATGATTGTAAAATTATATAAAGCTTCTTGTCAAAGGCAAGTATGTATCTTTCCTCTTAAGGCACCCACATTCTTTCTTGAATGTGTCTTTTCTTTCTATATTTTGGATTGCTCTAAGAATTTTTTCTATGGTGGAGTCAAGAACTCATAGAACAGTGACACCACATAACACCTTCCATCAACAATAATTTGGGAACCTACTAAAATGACTGAATAACTTTGTGAGAAATGCTTAGATTTTTAAATACTGTACCTTTACTGCTCTGATTTTCTGTTTTCCCTCATTGGAAATTGTCAATTTATTGTCAAATATGTTTGACTGTACACTAATTTTATTTGCTACTACTTTATTTTAATTAATTAATTAATTAATTAATTAAAATTTTAAAGATGTGGGGTACAACCCAGGGTTAGGTATACAGATGTTGATTATGCAGGTGCCCTTGTTGATGAGAAGTGCCCTACTCTCCTCAAGCAGTTTCCCTCAACTGCCAATCCCACCCTGCCTCCCCTGGCAGTTTCCTACTACTGCCAATCTCTTTCTTATGGTGTTATGATAATTAATCAAGGTCCACTTATTAGTGAGAACATATGGTACTCTGTTCTTGGTTTCTGTGAAAGATCTCTTTGTATGATAGATTCTAAATCCACTGAAGTTGCTGCAAAGTCCATATGTTTGTCCTTCTTTATGGCTACATAATATTCCATTGTACAAACGTACCACATTTTCTTATCCAGTCCAACTTCTATGGGTAGCATGGTTGCTTCCATGTTTTTGCCATTGTGAATAGAACTACAACAAACATATGTGTGCAATTATCATTTTGTAGAATGATTTGAGTTCCTCCAGGTATATTCCCAATAGGGGAATTGCTGGGTTATATGTAAGGTCAACTTCTAGTTCTTTTAGAAATCACCACAGTGTCTTCCAAAGAGGTTGTACTAGTTTGCATTTCCACCAGCAGTGTAGAAGTATTACTTTTGCTCCGCATCACACCAGCATCTGCAGTTGTTTGCTTTATTAATGATGGTCATTCTCACTAGGGTTAGGTGGTATCTCAATGTGGTTTTGATGTGCATTTCTCTGATGATGAGTGAGACTGAGCACTTTTTCATGTGTCTATTGACTGCCCGTATATCTTCTTTTGAGAAGCGTCTATTCATGTCTTTTGCCCACTTTTTAATGGGATCATTTGTTTTTTCCCTTTTGGCACATTTGAGTTCTGTATAGATCTTAGATTTTAGGCCTTTGTCAGATATACAGCTGGCAAATGTTTTTTTTCCATTCTGTGGACTGTCTCCTTTCTCTCTTGATGGTTTCTTTTGCTTTGCAGAAACTAGTCAGTTTAATGAGGTCCCACTTGTCTATCTTATTTCTTATGGTATGGGCACTTAAGGTTCTGATCAGGAATTTGTTGCCGGTTCCAATTTCCATAAGGTGTCACCTGCATTTTCTAAGATTCTTATAGTTTGAGGTTTTATACTTAGGTCTTTAATCCATTTAGAGTTAGTTTTTTTTGTTGTTGTTGTATGGTAATAGTTAGGGGTTGTGCTTCAATCTCCTGCATGTGATCAGCCAGTTTCCCCAGCACGATTTACCAAATAGGCTCTTCTCTCCCCAGTGGTTGTTGTTGAAGGCCTTGTCAAAGATGAGTTGATTGAGGAATTGAGACTTTACTTCTGGAATAGCTAACCTGATTCATTGTTCCATATGCCTGTTCTTGTACCAATACCAGGCTGTTTTGATTACTGTAGCCTTGTAGTAAAGTTTGAAGTCTGGAAGTGTGATACCTCCTGCTTTGTTTCTTTGCTAAGGATTGTTTTTGGCTATTCATTGTTGTTTATGTCTCCATGTGAATTTTTGTTTTGTCATTTCTAGGTCTGAGAAGAATGATGCTTGTAATTTAATGGGTATTGCATTGAATCTGTGTATTGCCTTTGGTAAAATGGACATTATAACTATGTTGATTCTTCCTATCCATAAGCATGGAATATTTTTCCATTTGTTTGTGTCTTGGATTTCTTTGAGCAGTTTTTTGTAGTTCTCATTGTAAAGGTCTTTCACTTTTTTGGTTAGGAAAATGCCGAGGTATTTCATTTTTGTGTGTGGCTATTGTGAATGGAATTATGCTTTTTATTTGGGTCTCTGCCTGCTTATTGCTGGTGTATAAGAATGCAACTGTTTTTTGCACATTTATTTTGTACACTGAGACTTTGCCAAAGTTCTTTATCAGTATAAGCAGGCTTTTGATAGATTATCTTGGATTTTCAAGGTATAGGATCATGTCATCAGCAAAGAGGGATAACTTGACCTCCTCTTTTCCTATTTGGGTAACCTGATTTCCTTCTCTAGTCTAATTGCCCTAGCTGGGACTTCCAAAACAATGTGGAACAAGAGAGGTGAAGTGGGCAGCCTTGTCTTGTTCCAGTTTTCAGGGGAAAGGTTTCCAGTTTTTGTCCATTTAGCAATAGGTTAGCTGTGGGTTTTTCATAGCTGGCACATACTGTTTTGAGGTGTGTTCCTTCTAGACCTAGGTGTTTGAGGGTTTTTATCAAGAGGGGATGCTGGATTTTATCAAAAGCTTTTTCTTCATCTAATGATATAATCTTGTGCTTCTTGTTTTTATATCTGTTCATGTATATAATTACATTTATGGTCTTGTGAATGTTGAAAAAGCCCTCCATTCTGGGAATGAAGCCTACTTGGTCATGGTGGATGATTTTTGAGATGTGTTTTTGGATATGAATTGCAAGAATCTTGTTGACAAATTTTGCATCTATGTTCATAAGGGATATTGACCTGTTGTGGTCTTTTTTGTTGGATCTTTACCCAGTTTAAGTATCGGTGTGATGTTAGCTTTGTAAAATGATTTGAGGATTATTCTGTCTTTCTCAATTGCCTGGAATATTTTCAATAGGTTTGATATCAGTTCCTGCTTGTAGGCTTTGTAGAACTCTGCTGGAAAGCCATCCAGTCCAGGACATTTTTGTAGGTAGCTTTTGTATGACAGAGTCAATGTCCTGGGTTGTTACTGGTCTATTTAGTGTCTCATTGTCCTCTTGTGTCAACCTTGGGAGGTTGTGTGATGTCAGAAAGTCTTCCATTTCATTTAGGTTATCGAGCTTGTTTCCATATAGGTGTACATAGTAATCTCTGATAATCTTTTGTATTTCTTCGGGGTCAGTTGTGATTTGAACTTTTATATCTCTGATTGTGTTTATTTGGACTTCTCTCATTTTCTTGGTCATTTTGGCTAGGTGTCCATCAATCTAATTAGTTCTTTCAAAGAACCAACTTTTTTGTTGTTGTTGATTTTTTCTATTATCTTTTTGTTTTCTATGTCTCATAGTTAGGCTCTTATTTTGGTGATTTAGATTCTTCTGATAAAATTGGGGGTTTTGGTGGTCTTCTCTTTCCAGATCCTTTAGGTGATTTGTTGGGGTCTCAGCTTTTTTTTTCATAATCATAAAGAAAATATGCCTATATTTACTTTATCCATGTTGATAAATTTTACCAACAGAAATTATTCTTGTTTTTTTTGTTTTACTGATTTTTTCAATCAAGAATGCTGTGAATAGAAAGGTGCAATCTACAATGTGACCTTATTATTGTATGAAGTGTTGCCCAATTTTGCAATCATTGTTTTGTAAACATGCATGTGAGAATGAGAGATGTATTAGGTTGGTGCAAAAGTAACTGTGGTTTCAGACCCTGAATTTTAAGTCATTATGACTAAGCTCAAACACATCTTTTTTAATCAAATAGGAACCATTATAATAACCATATTTTTGCTAATGAGAAGTATGATTCCTTTATCATAAAAACTTGTGCTTTGGAATTTGACAAACTCTTAGAAAGCATTTTGTGTATTGTGTTGGTTGTGGAAGCTTTGTCCCTGTAAAAAGTGTCAAGATGCTTAAAGAAGTGGTAGTTGGTTGGCAAGAAGTCAGATGAATATGGTGGAAAGGCAAAACTTTGCAGTCCAATTCCTTCAACGTTTGAAGCATTGGTTATGTGATGTGTGGTTGCACTGTTGTGAAGAAGAATTGGGTCCTTTCTGTTGACCTATGCTGGCTGCAGGCATTGTAGTTTTGGATGCATCTCATTGATTTGCTGAGCATACTTTACCGATATAATGGTTAGGCTGGGATTCAGGAAGATGTAGCAGATGAAACTGGCAGCAGAACACAAAACAATGACTATGACCTTTTTCTGGTGCAAGTTTGGCTTTGGGAAATGCTTTGGAGTTTCTTCTCTGTCCAACTAGTGAGCTGGTCATTGCCAGTTGTCATATATTATCCACTTTTCATCACATCTCACAATTCGAATGAGAAATTGTTCATTGTTGTGTAGAATAAGACAAGGTGACACTTTGAAATGATGATTGTTTTTTAATTTTTAATTTTAACAATGTGGGGTACAACTTAGGATTAGGTATACAAATGTTCATTATACAGGTACCCTTGTTGATGAGGTGTGCCCCCCCCCACCTCCCCTGGGAGTTTCCCACTACTCCCAATCCCTTTCTTATAGTATTATGATAATTGTTCAAGGTCTGCTTATGAGTGAAAACGTGGTACTCAGTTCTTTGTTTCTATGATAGATCACTTAGTATTATAGACTCTAAGTCCATCCAAGTTGTTGTGAAGTTCACAATTTTGTCCTTTATAATGTCTGTGCAATATTCCATCATGCATATGTACCACATTTTTAAATCCAGTCCTCTTTCCATGGGCAACACGGTGGAGTCCATGTTTTTGCTATTGTGAATAATGCTGCAATAAAAATGTGTGTGCAGGTACCTTTTTCATAGAGTGATTTGAGTTCCTCTGGGTATATTCCCACAAGAGGGATTGTGGGTTCATATGGAAGATCAATTTTTAGATCTTTTATGAATTACCAAACTGATTTCCAAAGAGGTTGTACTAGTTTACACTTCCACCAACAGTGTAGAATTTGATTTTCAGTCAGCTCATGAGGCATTCACTCATTGAAATTTTTCACCTTTCCAATTTGCTTCAAAAGTTGAACAACAGTAGTGTGGTTCTTCAGCAACCTCTCATGTAGTTATAAGAGGATCAGCTTTGATAATTGCTCTCAACTGGTTGTTGTCATCTTCCGGTGGCTGACCACTACACTTCTCATCTTCAAGTCTGTTATCTCCTTTGCAAAACTTCTTGAACAACCACTGTATTGTACGTTTATTAAAAGTTCCTGAGCCAAATGTGTTGTTGATGTTGCAAGTTGTCTGTGCTGCTTTACAACCCATTTTGAACTCAAATAAGAAAATATCTCAATTTTGCTTTTTTGTCTAACATAATTTCCATAGTCTAAAATAAATATAAGATAAACAGCAAGTAATAAGTCATTAGCAAAAAAAAAAAAAAGAAAAAGGACAAAAAGAAAACATAAAGATAAAGCAAGGAATGTTTATTAAAATGTTGTATGACAGGACCACATTTATATAAGAATGCATTCCAATATCAAACAGCAAATATCAACAGTGCAAAAACCAAAATTACTTTTGTATGAATCTAATATTTCAATTGTTGGAGATCAGCTGAACTAAAACATTACAATTAGTTATTTGGAATGTCATTCCAATGATCATAAAAAATGTATCTTGACTAAAGATTTAATTTGCGTATAGTTCTTAGACACATTTGTATTAATATCATCATTTTTGATCCTGAAATAACCTTTGGCACAGACAGAATGGTGCTTATTACCTTTTGTAAAGAAGAGGATGCAGATAATAATAGAGATTAAAGGATCAGTTCATTGTCACTTAGTGCTGGTAAAAAGTAGATGGGTTAGAGTAGATAAGCATTCTTAATGAAGAGGACTCAAAGACAGCAATTTGTTGGATTTATTTTGATATGTGAACTAAACGTTAAGGACATTTATTTGTTTATGTGAGCAAATTGAAGTTGGAAATAAGAAACCTTAAAAATGAAAAAACGTAAAATAATTCCTCAAATTAACAATACACTTTTTTTCTAATTTATCTAGTCATCTTTTATGCGATTAAAGATCTTTCATCTTGTATTTTATTTGAAAAATATTTTGTATTAGAAATAGTATAATATTGATGAAATCGGACTTATCACATAGATAAATGTGTAATTATAAATTATTTTGTGAAAACCATGCAACTATACACTTCTGCTTCTTGCAACTCATATGTCAATCAATAAAATTGAATTTTACAGCTAATTCCAAAATTACCTGATTAGAAATAGAATAAACTGGAAAATAAAAAGCACAGTTAAACTTAGTATGTTATTAAATATCTTCAATTTAATATAATAGTCATATTTAGAGGTAAAATTTAATTCTTAAATTTGCTAGTTAACATCTAGAGTCCTCTTGATGTTTTTATATATAATTACATAAAAACACCCTATATGAAGTCATGTAAAAAGACATAATCCTCACATTCCAAGAGGTTATATTATAAAATGCCTCAACATATCTAGAAGGGGAGCATTATAGAAATTATAAAAGTAAACTAGTTAAGAAAGGTAACACATTTGATACAGGTGTAGTCAACTTTTTATTATCTTGGGGGAAGATAGAAAATGAAATTCATAGGTAATCCTCAAATCTTATTTTTGCACTTGTATTTATTCAATCTGTTCCCCTGCTAAATCTTCAGCAGAGCTGATCACGCAGACACATAGGCTGAAGTGAGTAAACTTGTCTCTCCTTCCCTCTAGACCAGTGTGAGGGAGAGGAGAAATGGAAAGAAAGCTGGCAGCAAAGAAAAGAACAGGGAGAACAAGGTCTCTTCATCATTCCCAAAGACATATTCAGATCTGCAGCTCTTAAAGGCTGCCTGTCACATTACTAGAAAATAAGGTAGTTCTAGCTACCAAATTTGCTTTGTGATTGCAAATTTAAAACAGGATCTTGGAATGGCCTCTGAAGTGTTGCCACAATTTGTACTTGATTCTGTTTCACAGTGAAAAAGCAGCTAAAGGTAATGGAACAAGTTAGACAGAATTCTATTAGTGTTTCAACTTTGCCATTTAGATCTATAGTTTATGGACAAGTATCTTAACTCCTGTGAACCTTGATATCGTCAATACTTAAAATGAGTTTCTATATCTATAGGCATGTTGTTTGGATTAGAACTTATGTGATCTTCCTTACATAGTGTCTTAGACATAGTGTTAATTATTATTAGAATAATTAATTAAAGATGAATTGTCTCTCTTTAACAATAATGAGTTACTTGCTTAATTATAAAAGAGTGACAAAAAATATTGCCCAGTTCTGAGATATGTGTACCAGCGACTTCTATCCAAAAATTTGTTAAAAGTTTTTATTGTCTATGGTTTCTCTTTGAAAATAGATCAAAACACATCTATCTGCTTTAATAGATAGAGAATCTACAAACAAATCCATGGTTAAAATAAAACTCTAGGTTAAGATTGTGATCCAAGTTTAAGAGTCAAAAACTATTTGTATTTAGTTAAATGATGCTTAGACTTAAACCTTATAAAGTATTCTGAATAAGCATGCCGATGTTAGATACATCATTAATTATCTAAGTTTCATGACTTGTGACTCGCTCTTCTTTTCAGGTAAATATAAGACTTGCGGGTAAATGATCAATGACTGAAGTTGTCTTCTCTTAGAGGAAGCATATGAGGAAGCAAGAAGAACAAGAGAAAGGAAGGTATTATAGGGAAAGGAGACAAAGAAAAAAGGAAGGAGTAGGAGAAGTAGAAGAAAGGGAGTCTTCACTGAGGGAGCACATGAGTGAAAAGAGAGTTGGTATGACAGACTTATACATATCTTAAATTTCTGTTTTCTTTATAAAAGCAGTTTTTGCTTGTTTGTTAATTTTTAACTAGAAGCCTGACTTTATGGATCTTTCAAGCAAAAGAAAACCTAAAAGTGTGGCTAATAGTACTGATTTTTGATAAACTTCAGGCATTGAGAAAACAAATCGCTCATTTTTCTTGTAAAATTTTTAGAAATGCTTCTTATGAAAACTGAATAAGTTTTAGTACACCTAAAATAGGGAAAAGCATAAGGTAGAGTAAATGTTGGGAATACATTTTTATTTCCCAGGGATACCTTGCTTTCTAAACACTATCAGTACTTACAGATGGGCATGGAGGCTGATTTCCCCCCAAAAGGTATTACGGGAAATGTGGTAATAGAAAAGTATCCGTAAATCAGGGCCATAGTACATACGTAAGTTGTGAGTTATAGGTACTGGACCCTTTGAGCACAAAATCAATCTCTCCAATAACTCCACTCCCCATGGGTCTGGCACTGTGCCTGACATTCCTGTATCAGAAATTCCTTTGAGTTACAACATGGCCTTCAGAAAAATCTTTGTTAAATCAAAGTATATGACTTGGGAGGTTTAACAACCCAGAGTCTTATCAGCTTGAATTAGATAATTAGCTGTCAGAAGGAGCCCCTAGAGAGTGAAACATAGGTTAAGTATATTTAATTGAGTGAAAGAACAAATGGGGATAGAAGGATTTTCACAGATCAACGTCATGTTACCATCTGAAATAAGAGTGCACAGAAAGCAGGAGTCTCTGAAGGACTTTGGATATATACGGAAAGGAAACTTACAAAAAGAAAAGATAGCATCAAACAGGCCAAGGTCAGCACAGAGTGGGGAAAGAAGAAAAAAAATAGCGTATATTCTGATTTTTGCCTGGACTGCCCCTGGGCCTGGATAAAACCTATTCACTTTTTATCTTTGTAATGGCAGGCTATGAAAAGTGGCATGCTAGAAAGTAAAAGGAGTAACCATAAAGTAACAGCAACAATATATCTCCTAAAACAGCCTCTAGTGTAATTTATAAGGTTAATTAGATTGCAAATCCTCCTCAGGAAGAAAAGCAAACAAAAAGAGCAGAGTTTCAGTTTTCTTGCTAATTTTTTTCTCATATGTTCTTGAAAACTCAAAGAAAAAAGAATGACATATTGCTTTCCAGAATATTGTAATTGCATTTTCTAGATATGTTCTCTATTCTTCTATTTTTCTATTCCTCCTACTCATTACTGCTAATTAAACCTCCAAATATCATATATATGTAAGTAAAATATATTTTATATATATATATGATGATATATATATATATATGATGTTTGGAAGTGTGTATATATACATATATTTATATACACACTCTGAGAGGTAGAAAGAAAAGGGCATAGCACCAAGGGACTTCAGTGCCTAAGGAATGACATGATGGTGAGTTCCATAAATTTTCTATTTGTCTCATTTAGTCTACACTAGGTCCTGGAGAAGTCAGATTCCCAGAAATACTACAGGTACCGACAAAAAAAAAAAAAAAAGACCACAGAACACTTGCTCTTTTTGGCCAAAAGCCAGGAAAGAAAGAACCTAGCAAGACTGAAAACTTTTAGATAATAATTCTTCTACTCCAACGAAATAGCACGTTCACGCACACACACATACACAAAACAAGTAAATAAACAAAACCTGTACTTATTCCCAGTGTTACCCTCAAAGACTGGGTAGAGAACTTAGATTTCCATCCTTGCCTGAATATTCCTTCCAGACTAGTGCCATAGTTTCATCACTGTCAGACACTAACAAGTGACAACCTTGTCACCTTCCTCCAGCAGTGTCAGTGGAGGACGTGTGGGGTTCTGGGCTTTCATACTCTCCCGTTGGGGATAAAATGTATAATTTAACAGGATCCTAAGTCTTATCCTAAAATACCCAACTTTAATGGAAAGTCATGTATTATGCCAAGACCCAGGAAAATCTCAAATAGAAAATAACAAGACAATCAATAGATCACAACACTGATATGACATGTTAGAATACTCATGCATTTAAAGCAGCTGTCATAAGGGTGCTTTGATGACAATTGCAAAATGCTTGAAACCAATGAGAAGAAACACATGAAAAGAAAAAGAAGACATGTAGAACCCCAGTGAAAATTTTAGAACAAAAATACAAATGGGGAAAAATATACAAGCTCTAAAGCAGTATTTTAAAAATCACCCCATCTAGCACTGTCATCTATATTTTTTTGAATCTCTTCTTTATTATCTGAGGATTAAAATATTCCAAAGAAAACATTTGTTCTTTTCCTCTCTATTTTTCTTCCTTCCTCCTCTTTCTTATTTAAATTGCCTCAACTGAAAGTGGCTTTAGCGGATTTCTTTACTAGTATACTTTTGGGAAAAGAGATGTAAAGTTTCTCCTTAACAGTATGTTTGTGTGTTAACAAGACCATAAACCAAAATTATTGGATAAGAAAATAAATTTTATATTACACTGTCTCTTCTAATTCACATAAATTATATTTTACTATAAAATATATTATATGACTTTCTTGCTACAACTAATTTTATAAACTTATTCATTTTACTGACATTGAGACATGATGATGTAAATCGTTTTCTCAAGTATTCTTGAGCATGTTTAGTCAAAGTTTATCTTTTAAAATTTGTAGCTACTATTATTTGACCTCCAACCTCTGAATTTTTTTTAACAAGGAGAATAAAGTCTGCTAATTTACTAATGTTCAAGGGATAATAAGTTGTTGCTGTACAAATTCTGCTTCTGTTACAATATTTTCATGGCAACTGAAGAATAATTGCAGTCAAGTTTTTCAAACTTCTTAATTTTCATTATTCATTGACTTTTGAAAATTACACAACTTATTGCATATGAGTCATTTTTTGCAGGTGTATGCATTATAAAAGGTTACCTATATTTGTGGAATAAAGGAAGACTTCTAGGAGGAAGCAAACTCTATCTAGCATACATGCAGGTGAGTCTGCGTGCACACATACATATTCATACTTTTTAAACATAGTTTATAATTACAAAAACTTACAAAAATCAGGCAGATCAGATAATAAGTACTTTTCTATACCTATATATATTCATTGGCATGTGACTTGTCTCTCCCAAAAACAAACTACTGCCTGTATCATCTGTCGTATTCTTATATATACCATTTTTTTCATTCTGGATTCTATATTCAGTTAAATGGAATGATTTTTTTTTTCCCTACATCAATGCAAACTAATTTGTGACTTTATCCTATGTTCGAACATAAGTTTTAAGGTAGCCTGGTCTCCAATTTTTCTTTTTTTCCCATAATTTTGGTTTTATTAATTCATTTATTTTTTTCAGTTTTGAGCATTATTCTTTTATATAAAACTTGAATATTTTATATAAATCCCTCCCAAAAATACAACAAAAATTCTCTTTAGATTTCAACTGTTAGTTATGATGTAGTAATAGTGATTGAATTTTTCTTCTAGTCATAAATAACTAGAAAAGAGTACCAAATATATTTAACAATCATTATTATAAGCAATAATTCAAAGGTAGAGTCAAATGAAATCCAATAAATTCCAATAAACTCTCAATAATTATTTTTTAAAAGGCACAAAAAAAGGGAAAACAACAAAAACACATGTAGAAAAGAAAAAGAAATGATAAACTTGGTTTCAACCATATTGACAAATTATGCAAAACATTGAGGTCAGATGCCTCATTTAAAAAGGACAGATAATTAGACTATATATAAATATTTTTTTTAAGGACAAGCTAGAGGCTTTCTGTGCCAAACTCACTTTAAATACAAGATATAGATTAAAAATGAATGAAGAAAAATCATATTCATTGTATGTCAATCTGGTTCTAATGAGAAAAGAAACAGCACAGAATAATTTGAACAGGGAAATTTTAGAGAATGATTATAAAAGGAAATTCAAATACTGAGGAATTTTCTATCAAAAAGCACTGATAAACTCTACAGCATACAGAAATCTGCAATAAACATGTTTGTGCAGATATCTTTTTTATAGAATGATTTGAGTTCCTCTGGGTAAATTCCCAGAAGCGGGATTGCTGGATTATATGGAAGGTCTATTTTTAGGTCTTTTAGGACTTGCCACACTGTTTTCCACAGAGGTTGTATTAGTTTACACTCACACCAACGGTGTAGAAGCATTCCCTATTTCCCTCATCCTCTCCAGCACCTGCTGTTTTTGAATTATTGATGATGGCCTTCTTGACTGGAGTTAGGAGGTGTCTCAGTGTGGCTTTAACTTGCATCTATTTGATGTTTATTGAGGCTGAGGATTTTTTATGTATCTGTTGGCTGCTCATATGTCTTCTTTAAAAAGTGTCTATTCACATCCTTTGACCACTTTTAAATTTTTTTTATTTTTTATTTCTATTTCTTCATTTTAAAGATGTGGGGTACAATACAGGGTTAGGAATACAAATGGTCATTGTATAGGTAAAGTTTGGGCCTCGCTTTGGTCCCCACATCACCTGCTTTGAGATCCCCTTATTAATGAAGCATGCCCCCCAACTTCCTCATCTGGCAGTTTCCCACTAATGCCAACCCCTTTCTTATAGCATTATAATAAGTGTTCAGGGTCTGCTTATGAGCAAGGACATGTGGTACTCAGTTCTTTGTTTCTGTGATAGATCACTGAATTAGACTCTAAATCCATCCAAGTTGCTGCGAAGCTCATAATTTCGTCCTTTTTTATGGCTGTGTAATAGTCTATCATGTATATGTACCACATTTTTAACAATTCAGTCTACTTTCAATGGGCTGCATTTTTGGTTCCATGTTTTTGCTGTTGTGAATAGTGCTGTAATACCATGCAAGCACAGGTATCTTTTTTGTAGAATGATTTGAGTTTCTCCAGGTATATTCCCAGAAGGGGGATTGCTGGGTCATATGGAGGACAATTTTTAGATCTTTTAGTAATCACCACACTGTTTTCCACTGAAGTTGTACTGTTTGGTGGGAATGTAAACTTGTCCACTTTTCAATAGGCAGTTTGTTTTTTTTCCTTTCAGTACATTTGAGTTCCTTGTAGATCCTGTTAGGCCTTTGACAGATATACAGTTGTCAAATATTTTTTCCCATTCTGTGGGCTGTTTCCCCACTTTTTTGATGGTTTCTTTTGCTTTGCAGAAACTTTTCAGTCCCACTTGTCTATCTTATCTTTCATGACATTCACTTTCAGGATTTGATCTGCCATTACCCACCAGGGGTTTGTGCACTAGGGGCAATGCTCCCTGAGGTCACAAAGAGGAACCCCAATGTAATGCAGAGATCACTTCTGGTCTCAACCTGAAGCTCTGCTGTTCCACAGAGGCCACCCTAGAGTACTTATCTGCCCAGGTTTCAGAGTGGCTGTCTAGTTTCTCTACAGGCTGCTGTTTCTGGCAGAAATGGGGTCCAGAGAGATAGCTCCCTCCCCAGAAAGTACCACAGCCTCTGGATCTCAGGTTTCTATGGCAGGGCCCTGCAACCCAGCCTGGCCCTGGAGGCGATGGCAGCCAGTCCAGGCTCAGGTGGCTTGCTGCTTCCTTGGGGCTCTGCCTCGCTTGCTGTGCTCCCTCTGTGGCCCTTGTTGCCAGCATCCAGCCCAGCAGTGATGGGATCAGTTGTCACTCAGAGGGCTTCTCGCCAAGTAAAAAAGTTCTAATGATTTTAGAAAATGGCGCTCAGCTTCTGCGCTTTGGGAAGCGCTAAGGTCTGAGCAGAGCAGGTGCAGCACTGTAGCTTCACCAGGAGAGCCCTGGTCACTTGTCCTCAAGACCCACTCAGTCAGCCTCTCACATTCCCACTTATATACACACATGCAGAACTGTCTATACAGTAACTCACACTCAGGGACTCACGCAGTCCAACTGGCCATGCCATCATCTCCCCAGAATCTCCCAAGCAGATTAATATTTCTCCTTCAAATTACAAATATAAAATTACAGAAAATTACCATTAAATTTTACCTATAAAATTTTAATTGTTTAAGGTTTAATATTGGCTGATAATTATTTTTATTTTCAAAATACGCAGTTATAGAAGCATCATTTATATTTCAATATGCAGAAAATGTGGATATACGCTGATACTATAGTTTGTTATCTACAAGTTAAAAAATTTTGGACTTAATCTGAAAATTATTACATCAAGAGTAAAAAAGTATTATAAGTAAACATGCATTTTTTAACATTTAAAAGTCAGCTAGACTTACTTTAATATTATTTTAAATATTTTTAATTCATAAAGTGTATTTCAGATATAAATCAAAAGAAAATTAAAATGATTAATTACTCTATCAGTGATGAAGAAAAGTTATAATGCCTACATTCAGCATCTATCATGTTTTCTATTAGCTAGCTTTTCAGAGCTAGTTTCCTTAAGATTTATATTCTGCTTTTATGCAATCGTAATCATCAAAGAGATTGTAATGAGACATCATCAATTTAATTTAAATTTTCAAAAGTGCCAAGTTGATTGATCTTTTAAAGTGCCACAGGGATCTTAAAGGTAAACATCCTTTTCAGCATTATTAGTTTAAATCTGTGATACACTGGATCCTATGAGAGTATTAATAGCACTGAATTGTACATAAAATTTTATATGCCGGTGCACTAAATTATAACATATGCTTGAAAGACTAAAATTTAATTAGCACAGTCATGCAGGAAAATTATGAAGTCAATATAATAATTTCACAAGAGGTCTTTAAACTGTTTTGGATTATTTGATTTAAAAATATCATACCTTCTCACAAACTAAGAAAAGCTCTTGTTACAACAGTCCCAAATAGGTAACATGCAATTTAGAAGAGTTTAATTGTATATTGTAGTACATTGGATGGATTCAACTGTAATAATTAGTCAAACTTCTTCCTAATAAACAAAATATTGGTAAGTTATATTGGTACCAAAATTAAACTTATTTCTCTGACTGTTTTTTGAGGTCTATAACTTTCCTCTTCGACATCAAATGCTTCACATTGACAAAAATTTAGATCACTTATAAGTCTGTCCAGTAAATAGATGTCTCTGTATATAATACATAAAAACTTACTACATATTTGAATCTTTGTTTAGGTTGCTAATATAAAAATAGAAACAGACACTGTATGTAGTTTTCTAGAATTACTTAACAGAAAAAAATATTAAGATAAAATTATTTTTAAATCCAAACAAAACTTTAAAACATAATTATTGGATCAGTAAAAATGTAAAATAATCAACACCAATTATTTTAACTGAGCTAATTCAATATAAATAATTAGTAAGTAGATATGCAAGAAAGAAAAAGGCAAAAATGGAGCACAGCAATATCAAACCAGTTGAAATAAAAAATAATTACAAAGAGGAAATACTGGGATTACTGTTACTGTAAAGCTTATAGAAGGATCCCTTGACCTGGGATTCAGAAAACTGAAAACTGCAGTAGGCTAAAAATACAAAACAAAACAAAACTCCAAGGGTGATGATGACAGAAGGAGAAAGAGAAAACAAAGAAAGGAAGCCAACAGGAAGGCTGAGTGTTTCTTCCTTCTCAAGGCTTTCAGTCACTACTTAGTGCTACAGCCTAAGAGTCAGTTGGCAAGATATCTGTGAATTGCAGAGTCACAACCTCTTAATCACAAAATCAATAATATAGAAGAATGGGTTTGAATCTGGAACAATATTTGACAGTTGGCACAGTAGTGTAAGAAAAGCCAAAATTCTTAAAAGCAAGTCAAAACTTTAAAACATCACTCTATAAGGACATTTCTGTGAAAGGTTGTTATACTCTTTTCTAACTCAGTATGAGACTATATTTAGGAAATGCTAGTTACAGTTTTTATTGCAACATTTTCTTTTCCTTGCAGGTGAAAATTTTCCTTCACTTTGTGCTGGCAGTTATTTGATATGATCAAAATCATTCTCTTATTTTCTTTATAATTATTTTCAATTGTGATATCCACATTTCCATATTTGAGTATTTATTTACTTTTTAATTTATTTTATTTATTTATTTATTTGAAAGCAGGATTTATTAAAAGGACAGAAAAGCTTTCACAGTGGGAGGGAACCCAAGGGGATTGCCCCATATTTGAGTATTTAATTAGCTTAGAATTGATTTTCAGTTTTGTGTGAAGTAGAGGTATTTTACGTATTACTCCCTTTCCATATGGAGAAGCAATTGTCTTGAATTATCAGAATAATCCATAGTTTCTTCCCTGCTACCCAATGCAACTTCAGACATATGTGAAAAACTTGAATAGCTGTTAGTTTATTGGAGGCAGTTTATTCTATTTGCTTGGTTTGCTTGATCAACTTCTATTCTTGTTTTTTTAATTTTTCCTTAAGAATTTTAAGATAAATTTTATACATTTTTTGAAGAAAATGCAATTGCAATTATGGGTTAATTTTAAGTTAATTTGTGAGGTATCTGGAACAATTTTTGGTCTTCTTCTGCATATATTTTTTAAATTTTAATTTACTTCCTTTATTTTTCTTCAGCAGTCTTTGCAAAATATCAATACATATTTATTAGTTTAGTTCCCCTGTGAATTGTATCTTTTGCTGTTATTATAAAATATATTCAGAGTAAACTTTTCATTTTATAATAGCTTTAGATTCAGAGTAAAAAGATAATACAAAGAGTTCCCAAGCCTATTGGTTAATATCTTACATTATGATGGTACAGTTGTCACAACTCACAAATCAATATTTGATGCATTATTATTAACTAGGCTTCATATATGCTATTCTGATGGTATTAGTTTTGCCTACTGTTATTTTTCTGCTTCAAGACCTTAATACTAAACTGCATTTAATCCTTATGATTCCTTAGCTGTCTTTGGCTGGTTTCTCAGACTTTCCTTACTTTTGATGACTTCAAAAGTTTTGAGGAGTACTAGTCAGGTATTTTCAGAATGTTTCTCAGTTGATATTTGTCAAATGTTTTTCTGTGATTAAACTGGAGTTACAGGTTGTTGAAAGAAGACCACAGAGATCAAGGGACATTTTTATCACAGCATATCAAGGGTGCATACTGTCAACGTGATTATCATTATTGATATTCATTTCGATCACATGGTTTGAGGTAATGTCTGCCAAGTTTCTCCACTGCAAGGTCATTCTTTTTTTGTTTTTTTAACATCTTTTCCATAATGTGTTCCTTGAAAGGAAGTCACTATATTCAACATATACCTAAAGGGTGAGAAATTACATATGAATGCTATTGTTTAAAATATTATTGCTGTTTATACTATTTTTGGTAGATAGAAATATTTTTCATTTCTGTATATTGAGTTTTGCTTTCAGAAATTCTTCCTAATTTTTCCATAATTCCGATAGTTTGTGGACTGTCCTTTACTTTTAAGGTAGATAGTCACATCCTCCAAAATGTATCCACATTTATTTCTTATTTCTAATCATCATACTTTTATTCTTTCTTTAATGTCCTACTTTGCTATTTCAGTACCTTACTAAAAGAGTAAATTTTTTTCTTATATGTTTGTATTAGAAAATTAAATAACTTTACTGTTTCACAATATAGTGTTTTCTGTATATTTTAATGATATTTTGTTGAAATATAAAAGATTATGTTTTTTTTCAAAATACTCCCCTTAGTTCTTTTATTTATCTATTTATCTGTCTGTCTATCTATCGATTGATTGAGTTGGAGTCTCACCCTCCTTCCCAGACTGGAGTGCAGTGGCATGCTCCCAGCCACCACAAGCTCGACCTGCCAGACTCTGGAGATCCTTTCGCCTCAGGCTTCCAAGTAGCGAGAACTACAGGTGCGCACTACCATACCTGGCTAATTTTTGATTTAGTGTAGAAACAAGGTCTCGCCAAGTTGCCCAGGTGGGTCTCGAACCCGCGGGCTCAGTCAATTCACTCACCTCGGTCTCCCAAAGTGCTGGGATTACAGGCTGAGCCACCGAACCCGGCCCCCCTTAACTCTTTTAAAGAATTATGTCTGCTAAAGTTTAATAAATAATATACTGACATTATTGAAATAACATTTGCTTTCTCCTTTAATCTGCTAATGTAGTGATATAAAATAAGAAAGTTTCTTAAACATTTAGTTATAATGTGTTCCTAGGACATATATTATTTATACTTGTGATGCAATGTGTGTGTGTGTGTGTGTGTGTGTGTGTGTGTGTATTCCTAGTTGCAATAAATAAGTTTTTCTTTAGAATTATTCCATCTATTTTGTAACAGAGATTAATCTACAATTTTTATTTCTCAACCTTTTCTTTTTAAGGTTTTTTTTTTTAATGATTGTTTTAGTTGCTTTAAAAAATGCCCCTTCCACTCATTTTCTGATCTCTAAAACTGCTTGTACAGTGTAGACCAAATTGCCTTTTTTAATGATGGTGAAGCTGTGCCCTGTGCATCACCTTAAAACATTTAAAAATTAGTGAAAACACTACATCACCTTAAAAGTAATCTGATGCTTTTTGTAATTATTTTTACAATTTAGATTTGATATCTTAAATTGCTCAAGTCTGTTCAAGGTTTTTATTTTCTACAGTTATGTTAGATATATTAATTTACTTTTAAAGGAAATTGTTTCATCCATATTTTCAAAAGTATGGTCATAAAACTTCATATGTTCTGATTTTTATGCAATGTATATACTAATATATATGAATATATGCTTATATATAGTATATATGTATATTATATGTGTGTGTATATATATATATATTTTACTGTATGACTCATTCCTCTTATTTCCAGTGATGTAAGTTTCATGAAATAAATGTTTTGCCTAGTTCATTTATGTATTTTAATGCCTGGTAATGCTTGACACATGTAGTAAATTATCCATCTATATTTGTTAAATGAGTGAATAAACTAGGTCATAGAAGAAAAGCTAAGGACATAACTTTTACAATAAAAATTTGAATGTTTCTCCATTTTGTATTAATATAATGTTAGTGAGTCAAATTGCTTAGTCCTTTTAAAAACACAGAAATGCAACTGAAAAGAGGATTAAATAACATTAATTGATAGAGGCCTTTTTGTTTTTTGAGAATAACATTGGATAATATAAACAAGTGGTTTAATGTAATTCCTTATTAGTAAACAAAAAAAATCTAACTCCAACTATTATTATTTTTATTATTGAACAGTTGGTATATTTATAAAATAATGAATAAGATATAGCCTTCAGGCAACGTCTTTGAGGTCCTCTCCTGCTGTGGGAGCTTTTCTGTCTTCTTAATAAATCCTACTTAAAAATAAAAAACAATATAGCCTTCACTCTATAAAAACTGAAAACTTCTCGTAAGAAATTGAAGAATCAGTGTCTTATTAAATGCTTATAAAAAAGGTGCTATACATGGTCATAAGCACCTATTTTATTAGTTATAATAAGTAATAGTTTGAAATGCTTTAATTATTTTTTTATTTACAGTACTGAGAATTTTAACAGTATAATTCTAGCTTTGTGAAGCACTGTTTATTTATTTTTTAATTTTTAAATTTTTTTTGAGTTGGAGTCTCATTCCATCACCCAGGCTGGAGTACAGTGGAATGCTCACAGCCACCTCAGGTGATCCTTCCCCCTCAGCCTTCCAAGTAGCTGGAACTATAGGCATGTACCACCATGTCTGGCTAATTTTTTGATTTTTGTGAGATGAGGTCTTGCCAAGTTGCCCAGGCTGGTCTCAAACTTGTGAGCTCAGGCAATCCTCTCACCTTGGTCTTCCAAAGTGCTGGGATTATAGATGTGAGACCCTATGCCTGGCCGGTGCACTGTTTAATATGAAACAGATATTTCTCTGGGTTTTTAAAGGAATAAAAAATATGAAGGCCAATTTTAGAATTTCTACCATATGTAATATCAGAATAAGTAAATGGTGACTATTTCCTCTTCGTCCTGAAAAAAGTAAGCAAAATACTCATAAAGAAAATTTACAGGAGGTCACTGTTTTGAATTGAACTCCTACATTAGGCCTCAACAGACCAAACAATCCCAATGGAGTCACTCATGCTAAGTGCCAGGCTTTCATTCTGAAACTAAGGAAGCAGGAGGTTTTCCAAACAGGCCAGTTTTTGCTGGAAACAGGAGATTTACACTAACCAGTTGGAAAGGGCCCAGTTAACCTGTGGCTTCATAAGGCAACCCCCTCTTCTTTAACCCTCACAAGAAAAGTAATTTGGTATTAAATAATTCACTTTTTAAAAATATCCTGTTTCCCCGTTTCTTTGAAAAACAAGTGTTCTGCTATGCTCACTGGAGCTCTTTATTATGTTATGTGATGCTAGCCAATTCATAACTCTCTAATAAGAACCAGTTAGATCTTTAAAGCTAAATTTTGCATTTTGATGATAATAATAGCTATAAAGCATTCAGTAATAAATATACTTGTGAGACTTTAATTTTACCTTAGATTCTTCATTCTCTAGGCCTTGTTCTCACTATTCAAATTTGATCTATAGGTAAACTAGGGCTTTGAAATGTTAAAGGTCAGATTAAGTCTAAGTAAAAATGTCCTATTTAAATAAATCTTTAGATATGAGAAATAGAATGGATTATAATGAGAAGAAATACATTTTTGCGATGTGGACCAAAACAGAGACAAATATAATCCAGATTTGGCCTCCACAGGGAAACATGCCAACTAACAGCATGAAAAGGGGCAACTGAAATCTTGGGTATTTTGACATTTATTTTCAATGTAAACTTTTCTTAAATCAATATTTACAAATTTAAAATATCTAAATTTATATTTATGCTTTCCATTTTCTCAATAGTCATTTTGTAACCTCAAAAAAAATCAATGAAGATAAGAATTTCATTTTTAGACAGAAAAGAGGAATTTGCAACTTGTTTCTAAGTCCTGGTCATAGTAACTATTTTCAATTTATTTAATTGGAGCACTAAAAACATTTTTGAACCATTCATCTAGGAAAGTTTTGGTACATAAAAGACATAGTTAGAATTGCCTAATTGCACTTGCAGTTACATTTTTAGATGTTTGATAATTACCATATTTTTTAATCTGAACCCATATGGTGTTTTTTACAGCATTAGTCTTTATATGAATAGTAAATTTCCAGTCTAGAAAAAAGAAGAGTATTCCTTTTAAAGGTTTTAGCCTATGCATTGTCTATAAAATATAATAGATCTTAAAAGAAAAAGTTGATTTGTATTATTGGAACATAAGATGCACTGAAATAATTGCAGATGAAGCTAAAAAGTCAGTTGAGATCAAATTATAAAAAAATAGTCTGTCAGCCATTGCCTTGAGGTGGCCATATGCTCTTTGAGCTATGGCCAAACCATGTTTTCTTAAGCTTGGGCGCACTCCCCTACTTTGGAGAGGTGAATTACCTCTAATTTACTCTCTAAATAAACTATACTCTTTAATTTTAAAAAGTTTGTCAAAATAAACTATCTTGCATACCTCAATATTACTCTCAGTAATTTTGCAATTATGTGTAGCAGTTAGATTTTTAATTATATTTGACTCATGAACAGCACAAAGCATTTATAAATTAGAGACCATCACACTTCAATTGATAAAAAATATTGGTAATTTGCAACTGTTAAAGAAAAACCTGTTCAATGATAGGTGTTAAAGTACATTAAGAAATACTTTATTCAAGATCATTGAGATAGGTATAGAGTATCTGGAACATTTTGTAGGCTGTGCCAGAAAGTAAAAAAGTTTAAACAAATACACACGCGCGCGCACACACACACACACACACACACACACACACACACAAATAAATGCCTCATGATGGATATGACAGTGTGGCACAGAGGCAGCTGTTAGTGCTCTTAATGGCCAAGACTGAAAAATTTGAGCAATAAACTAAAAATAATATTAGATTTTAATCCAATATATGAAATAAATATCTATGATTTTAAACTGATATAAACTAATGAGTAAATAAATAAATGGGGGAAAGAGATAACTTGCTCATACAGAAAAATTCCATATGATACCTCTGATACCCTGTCATCAGGGGAAAGGTCATAACGCTGTGCTCCTTATGTGTGAAATGTGTATGGTGACTTCCTTCCAAAAAGTATAGTATGGAAAGGGAAAAGAAAGGGCATCTTTGTAATGAAAACCTCATTCAGGTGATCAATGTCAACACCAGCAGTGATAAATCACGTTAACAGTATGATGTGATGAGAATATTACTTCACCTCTATGGTTCTTCTCCCAAAAACTCATAGTCCAAGTCTAATTATGAGAAAAACATCAAACAGACTTCCATTGAGAGATCCTCTACAGAATAATTGACTATGCCTTAAAAACTATCACAGTTGTCAAAAAAAAATCAGAGAAAGTGTCATAACCAAGAGAAACCTGAGACGTGACAATTAAATGTAATGTGGTCCCATAGATGGAAACTGAGAAAAAATTAGGTAAAACTAATAATACCTGAAGCAAGAATAAACTTTAGGAAAACTACAAAACACTGATGGAAGAAATTATAGATGATACATATGGAAAAACATCCCATGCTCTTGGATTGAAGAAATTAAAATTAATATAATGATCATACGACTCAAAGCAGTCTATAGATTCAATTCAATTCCTATCAAAATATTAAATTTAGTTATCACAGAATTAGAAAAAAAATCTTTTAAAATTCATATGGAACTAAAAAAGAACCGAATAGTCAAAGCAATCCTAAGCAAAAATAACAAAGCTGGAGAATTCACAGTACCTGTACTAAAACTTCTTATTTTTCACAAAGGTATGCACAATGTTCTTTTATTTAAATGTTTTTACTTTTAATGTAGTTTCAGATTTACAAAAAATAATAACAAAGACAGCACAGATTCCCATAGATGCCACATAAGTTTCCCCTATTATTAACATCTTAAATTAGGATGGTACATTTGTTACAACTAATGAACCATTATTGCTACATTATTTATTGTGTACATTTAAGGGTTACAGGTGAAATATTATTACAAGCATATATTGCAAAGTAGTGCATTTTTGGCTTTTAGGGTATCCATCACCCGATTAATAGATGTTGTACCCCTTAAGTAATTTCTCATTACCCTCCCCATTTCAATGTCCCTCCATCCTTGCAAGTCTCCATTGCCTAACATCCCATACTCTATGCTCATGTGTACACATTATTTAGTTCCTACTTATAAGAAGAACATGCGGTAATTGACTTTTTGCTTCTGAGTTGTTTCATTTGAGGTAATAGCTTCCAGTTTCATCCAAGTGGCTGCAAATTACGAGAATTTTTATGTTGAATAATATTCCATGATGTATATATGTCATATTTTCTTTATCCGATCGTCCATTGATGGACACTTAGGTTGATTCTGTATTTTTGAACAGTGCTGCGATAAATATAAAAGTGCAGGTATATTATCAATATGATTTATGGTCCTTTGGTAGATAGCCAGTAGTGACATTGCTGGATCATATGGTAGTTCTATATTTAACTATTGGAAAAATCTCCATACCATTTTCCATAGAGGTTGTACTAATTTACATTTCCACTAACAGATTATAAGCATTCCATTTTCTTCACCAAAATCTATTATTTTCTGACTTTTCAATAATAGCTATTTTGACAGGTGTGAGATGATATTTCATTGGGGTTTTAATCTGCATTTTTTTGATGATTAGTGATGTTGAGCAATTTTTGATATATTTGCTAACCATTTGTATATCTTATGAAAAGAAGGTCAATTCATGTCTTTTGTCACTTTTGTTATTTTGTTGACATTTTTGTTGCTGATTTGTTTCAGGGCTTGTAAATTCTGAATGTTAGTCCCCTATTAGATATATAGTCTACAAATATTTTTTACTTTCTGCAGTTTGTTTGTTCATTCTGTTGACTCTTTCTTTTGTTGTGAAGCTCTTTAGTTTAATTAAATCCTGTTGGTTTATCTTTGTTTTTGTTGCTTGTGCTTTTGAGGTTCTAGTCATATTGTTTTTGCCTAAATCAATGTTCAGAAGAGTTTGCTCTAAGTTTTCTTTTAGTATTTTTATATCTTCATGGCTTACGTTTTATTCTTTAATCCTTCTTAAACAGATTTTTGTATGCACCTTTTGCATAGGGCAATACAATTTTTCCAGCAGCATTTATTAAAAAGGATGTTCTTTTCCCAGTGTATATTTCTGCCACCTTTGTTAAAGACCAATTGGCTGTAGATATGTGGCTTTTATTTCTAGGTTCTTTATTCTATTCCGATAATCTATGCATATATTTTTATACCAGTATCATTCTATTTTATATGAGGTCAGGTACTGTGATGCCTCCAGCTTTGTGGTTTTTGTTTAGGATTACTTTGACTATCTATGCTCTCTTAGTTCCATATAAATTTTAGGATTTTTTTTCTAATTCTGTGAAAAAATAACCTTGTTATTATCACAGACTGAAAAGAGACCATTTTGGTTATATTAAAACAATCATGTAGAAAAAATTTAGAAACTTGTATTAAGCTGAATTGGGCTAACCGTAGAAGCCATTTGAATTTAACAGTGAGCATTTTTCCTTTGTCCCCCACCCTGCCCCATCACTGTCCCTGGATCCAGTAACTGTTATTGGTATTGAAGGGAACACAACCATCTTCATTGAGCCCTGTGATAAGCAGGAAACACACACAAAAAGACTGTACATCCCAGAAAAAGCCTCCTCCAGAATTAGATTTTTAAAAATGGGTTTGCTGAAACTTTCTAAAGCCCTGACAACTGTTTCCTTTTATGTCTTTGTATTGATTTTATGTTAATGCTTAGTCAAGCCTTGTGAACTAGAACTCCTGGAATAAGCAAAAACTGTAACCAAATAGAAATCATACAGCCCCAAATTGTTCAGTGTAACTTAGAATGGTAAATGTTGTAATCTGGGCACCGGTTTGTGACAGTAACTATTTGGGGTCTAAACACTAATTAAGAAACTAAATAATGGTCATAAGACATGTAGTCATTATTAATAAATAGTGGGAAAAATATAAGAAACCATATGCTTTATTATAAATACTGGATGAAAACTCTACTTGAACGAATAGGTTTTGGTGGATACACAGTCTGTTCTCTGATCCCATGGTATCAGAATAAAATTTCTTACTTCTAGGTTTCTAACTCTCGTATTTGATTGACCACAAGGGAAGCAGACAATTGTTGCATCGGGCTGTAATAGTATTTTGATAGGAATTGAAGTGAATGTGTTGATTGTTTGGGGGTAGTAGAGTCATTATAACAATATTCACTGGACAGGCTCGGTGGCTCAGCATGTAATCCCAGGACTTTGGGAGGCCGAGGCAAGGGGATTGCCTGAGTTCGCGGGTTTGAGACCAGCCTGGGCAACTTGGCAAGAACTCGTCTCTATGATAAATAAATCAGTTGGGCATGGTAGCATGCACATGATAGTTCCAGTTACTTGGAAGACTGAAGCAGTAAGATCACTGGTGCCCGGCAGGTCGACGCTGGGGTGGTGTCACTGCACTCTGGTCTGGGCAATGGGGTGAGACTCCAACTCAAAAAAAAAATTATATATACACATAAATTATTTCAATTCATGAGCATGAGATTTTTTTTTCCATTTGCTTACATCATCTACAATTTCTTCCATCAGTACTTTGTAGTTTTCCTAAAGTTTTTACTCGCTTCAGTTATTATTCATCTTACCTAACGTCTTTTTTCAGTTTCCATCTATGATACTGCATTAATTTTGTTATCATGTCTACTTAGGCTTCTCTTGGCTTTGACAGTTTCTCAGAATTTTTTTTTTTTTGACAACTGTGATATTTTTTAAGGAGTAGTCAGATATTCTGTAGAATATCTCTCAATGGAAGTCTGTCTGATGTTTTTCTCATACTTAGCCTGGAACTGAGGTTTTGGTAGAAAGACCACAGAGGTCAAGTAACATTCTCATCACTCCATACTATTAACATGACTTATCGCTATTGATACTAACATTGATCACCTGAGTGAAGTAGTGTTTGTCAGTTTTCTCCACTACAAAGATGCCCTTTCTTTTCCCTTTCCATAACGTACTTTTTGGAAAAAAATCATCATATACATTTTACACCCATGGAGCAGGGTGGTATGACCTTTCTCCTTGAAGTCAAGTTATCTAAGTGTATTATATGCAGTTTTTCTGCATGAGTGATTTATCTCTCCTCTGTTTATTTATTTGTTCATTTATTTATATCACTTTAAACTCATAGATATTTATTTTATATTTTGGATTAAAATCCAATACTATCTTTAGTTTGTTGCTTCGATATTTCCAGTCTTGGTCATTAGGAGCACTTATGGTTGCCTCTGTATCACATTGTCATATCCCATCAATGAGGTATTTATTTACGTATGTGTGTTTTAAAACTTTCTTACTTTTCTTACTTTGTGACACTGTCTACAAGTTGCTCTGTATTCATTTTGTGTATTCATCAACCTTAGAATCAGCTGAGAAGTCCTTTTGTTAAAAAGATGGTATTATAAACCAAGATCTGGGGGCTAGATATGCTAATTAATACTGGGGTGACATTATTTTTAGGCCCTCTCAGTTAACAGAGCAATAACTCATATATATGTGTATACCATGTGTTTTTATATGGACATTCCAATTGTGGGGGTTTTTTGTACATTTTTATAGCTAAAGTATATATTAGTTATTATAACAAAAGCCTTACAAACATCTATTTGTTCAGTTATCATTTTAATAATTTATTTTGCTTTTCTCCACTCCTTGAAAATGATTAAAAGGCATAAAGAATTAGAAAAATAAATAAACATGGATATGCCCAAAAGATACTCTTTTCTCACTTAAAATAACTGAGCAGAGATTAAATATTTTTTTAAATGTAGACTTTAAGACTACTCAATATAGGAAATTAAAATGCATTAAATCACTACAATAACAGATATTTATTTTGTTAGGGCTTAATGTGAAAAATGTGTTTTCCCAAGTTTTTGTTCATTGGCAGTGACATAATTACCTTTGTCTTATTTAGTTCTGACTGCTATAATAAGTTACCATAGACTGGATGACTTAAACAACAAACATTTATTTCTTACAGTTCTATATTCTGTGAACCCCAAGATCAAGGCACTAGCAGATGCAGTGTCTGATGAGGATCTGTTTTCTGGTTTATAAATAGCCATCTTCTTGTATCCTCATGTGGCACAGAACAGAGAAAGAAAACATACTTTTAAATGTATTTTCATAAGGGCATCAATCCTATTTATCAAGGCTTCACTCTCATGGCTTAATGACCACCAAAAAGCCCCGTTTCTTAACATCATCAGATTGAGGGTTAAAATTTCAACAAATGATTTTGGAGATGACACAAGCATTCAATCTGTGGCACCTAAACTCAGAAACAGGATGCACAATGCCTACAATTTCCATATTAGTCTGTGAAAGCGCTTATATTTGAAGTTAAGGTCAGCAATGTCAATTGAATTAAGTGTTTTAATAAGATAATCTTCCTAGATAACATGAGTGTAGGATCCAGAATGTTGAGTGTTCATGGTAGAACCCTAGAGTTTTTAACTGAAGATAATTGATTTGTGTAAAACGTAAGCTGATTAGACAATTAGTAGATGATCACACTGCTTTTCATGGGGTGAAGAACTACCTCCATGCTGTTCTGCCTAGTTTGTAACACTGAACTCATTGTGTTTTGTGTTTAAACTAAAGGCTAGAGATAGAAATCTCCTTATGAAAGAGAACTGGCTAAATTCTGCATTTTCTTTACAGTTTATTGTCTCTAATAATAATTAAATTATTAAACTTTTAACAGCATTGCTTGGATTTGACAGGTATGTATAGTAGAGAAGCAGTCAAAACATTAAAAAAATGGGGTTATTCTTTCATGATATTTGAGATTTTTTACCTCTTAATATTCTGCATAAGAAGGCATCTCTACACCTAGTATTCCAAAAAAATTATTTAGACTTTTTTGAATTATCTTTTTTTCTAAAAATCTTATTTCAATCTAGTGAATAAATATGCTTTGATAATTTATCAAACATATATTTATATTTAAAAGCCAAATTTTCCATTTTTAGAATTGGTGGTTAACAGAGAAAATATTTTAGATTTGTTATACTGATCTTTGTAGGTGTTAAGAAATCATTTTAATATACTTTTATGACATATATATTTTTAACTTTCTCGTGAGAACTTTGTTAAATGTTGGAACTTCAGATTGGGTTAGGTGTTACATATCATGGAGATATAGCTATTTTGAAAGATAAAGCCTTAATCCTCCGAGTCGTGCAAGAATCTATAAAAGAATATTATTTCCAATACAGATAGTGACGCTGGAACTCTACTGCTTGTTTAACTAGACTCTCTGCCTTTCAGATATATACTTATCTTCTTAATCAAGTACTTTACACAGGGTTCTGAATTAGATAATAAACTCTAAAGTTGCATATATCACTTTATTTTCTTGAGACCTTCCAGTCAAGGCTTTTATAATATATCTGAACCATAAAAATAATTTTTTTTTCAGTTGTCTATGCTCTCTGCTTTTGCAAATTATGTTGGTGTAGTCACAGTCTTCATAAAGAGAAACTGTCAAAAATATCAGTTGACCTGATACAAGTTATTGAACTCCGTGTCTAAGAGAATATCCAGTGGCACTTTCTCAAAACTCTAAAATATTCCATGGCCATTGATTTACTTTTATGTGTTTAGTAGATCAGAATTCTCTCTAACTTGCATGAAGTTTGGATTTTCAAGTTTAAAAAATTGTTATTATTTTATATTAACTACAGTGTTTTGTAAGGTAAATGTAAAACAGTCTATTGCTGAGCATATATTAAGTGCAAATATATTATCATATTATTTAATTATTTAGTCATAACACTGAACTACTTTTAATTTGATAGATTAGAGAATTGAAGTTCAGAAAAAATATTACTTTCCCATAGCTAGTAACATATGAACTTATCCTTGAGCACTGATATCATTGACTTTCCATTCTCCTCAAATGAACATACTATATATGAACATATATACAGGTACACATGCACAATTACTTTGTCAAAGTAAAGATTAATTTTCTAATTATAAAGATGAATCAAAAACACATTTTTTATTGAATTGGATTTTCACAAAGAACACAATTCATGTTTCTTTGTGTCATTACCTGTCAACCATAGCTCTAAAGTAGGAAGAGGGGTGGTAGAGAAAATTATTACCCAGGAAGAAAGAATGGTTCCAACTTTTCATCACCTCAGTCAGGATGTGACTCAAACTTTTATCAATAGTGTGAGGAGACTGGACCATTTTGAAGCTGTGTGTTCCTTATCTGGGTCTGCTTTATGTAGGTAAGGTAGAGAAGGCAAGAATAGCATGGAATGGCAGCCGTTAAAAAGGACCGCTAAAGGGAGCTATCTTCCATTAGACTAGTTAATGCTGTAAAGACATTTAAAGGCAGGTTTCCCATGTAAAAATAATTTACTGACACATAGTAGATAGTCTAAAGGTATTCACACTTTTTCACTTCAAAAGTAGCATTTATTTCTAATTCAAAATCAGACATCATTTACTTGATTTTAATAAAAGTTCTACTAGCTTCAGTGAATTTAGGGCACAGTGTGATGGCTAGAGGAAGAACAACCCCTTCTAACATGTTAGATATAAGGAGGACTCAGAATCCAAAATTCAAAAGGCAATTTTCCTAGGAAATTCTACCAATAGACACATGTACACACAAACATATCCACTGAAGCAATTATCTTGAAACATACCAGCACTGACAAAATTAACTCGATAACTTTGTTTCTGCAGTGTTTACATAGTATCACTGCATCACTGAGGGTGCACTTGCTTTCAAATTTGATTAATGATTTTGCATGATCAGGCAGCCATTGTTCCCTTCTTCCATTATCATTTTATCTACATTCACAGAGCAGGTCTTACTGGGTAAAGAGATCTCTTCTTTGATACTTCCTCTAAATTCACAATCAGTACATTATTCAACTGAATGTTCTGATGTTAAACAACATAGTAGATATGTTTAGTGTAATGACTACAGAACATTACAACCAATCTGTTAACAATTTATTGAGTGTGATAAAATTATTTTGCCTTGTAGACCTAATTTATATTTAGAGACTATAAATATAATTTATAAACTTCACAAGATTTTTAGTACCACCCAATTAGAATTAAAGCTCCAGGATCTTGTTTAAGGCAAGTTAAAAATTATAAGCTCCATGTTTCATGTCAAGAAAAACAAATCATGTATTGAAAAAAATCAGTAGTAATTTTATATTGCTATGTGAGAAAGTCTTAGACATTTGTTTCCTTCCCCAGTTTTGGTATTTCTTTTCACTCTGGCAAATTAGAAGGTAAAAAAAATTGCAAAATATTGGATAATATCTGGACAAGGAAAAAGCATTTTGAATTAAAATTCATAAGTATTACAACCTGAATAGTTTCATATTATCACATTTTAAAAATAAATTTTATGTGCAATATAAAATAAATAGCTCAATGACCACCAAAAAAATAGGATGATTTAACTAAACAGTATAAAAAGTAACTCTACAGAAAAATCAGTGTTCTATCTTATAGTAGAACATAACGCATATTGCTTTTAAACCTAAAATGTTCAGTATGAAAAGTAGTCTAATTTGTTTGAAGTCTTATAATCTACTTGGATGAGGTTATATGACTCACTGAATGATAATCTGCAGTAACAACTCTTATACCAAGAACTGAAATGACAGCTGTCAACACAGAATGTAGTTAAGGAGCAAAAACTGAGGAAAATTATTTTAAATAAAATACTATACTACCCTTGAACTAAATAAGTAGTACTGGCAACTGTTAGTCTTGTAAAAGATAAGATTATGTCAGAATTTTTTTCAATTGACTTCAGTTTTCCAAAAGAGACCTTACTACATACAGGGGTTTGTCAGAATCTATACAACTCAGATATGCGTTAAAAAAAAAAAATAGTTTTCCCACTTCTAGAATTGATTTCATTTGACATTAGAGCCTTCTTTCTCACTGATGGGGTTGGAATTTGAAGAAAGATTGAAACTTTTCTTCAAGGTAACTCATCTATTTTGAAATAGTCTCTCTCTCTCTCTCTCTCTCTCTCTCTCTCTCTCTCTCTCTCTGTAAATTTAATATTGTAGTATTGTTTTGTAACTGCTACATTTTTTTATGGATTTCTTTTTAACATAGTCTCCCCTTTCCTTATACAGAAACTTTTTTCAAAGGAAATTTTATGTATAATCCTAGAGCGTAGGTTTTTGGCACACTTCTTGCTGGCTCCTGCTTACCTCTTGCTGCTGCTTCTTTAGTGGTAGATGTTTATCCGTGTCCCTTTCTCTGTCCAAGTACTCAAAATCTATTCTCTCTGGATATCCAGTACTTATTGCTTGCCAATGGGGAAGATCAACAATCTTCCTCTGCTGACCAGGGTTCCTTCTAGAGATCTTTCTGTGCTTCTCTCACACAGAAAATCAGCCATGTGGCCCTTAGGGATGTTCACTCTGTTATTTTTGCTGTATAATTCTTGCCTCTCACCAGCTGGCCTCTCTGAAAGGCAAACTCCCTCTTAGTTATACACCACTTTATAGCTTAGGGACTGGTAGAGATTTCTACATTTCTTACATTATTTACATGAGCAACTGGATTGAGAAATAGAGACATTCCCATCCCAGGTCATAGTACTGCCCAGACATATTTATAATTTGCTGCAACCACTGCTACTCCATTTTATCAAGAGATTCCACAATGAACTTGACTTTTTTTGGTAAGTAACTAAAAATAGGCAATGACATTTGTCTCCAGTTCTGGAAAACTTTCAGATCTTCCTCATATCTTCCAGCACCCAATCCAGAGTTTCAACAATATGTATGAATAAAAACAATGCAGAAAATATATATGTGAAGGGTAACTACAAAATTCACTGACCACTTGATCTTCCATTTTTCTTACTTTCATTCTTTCTCTTCCTCTGGTAATAGATAGATTAGATTGATGGTTGATAGATATAGATAGATGAGATAGATAGATGATAGATGGATTAGATAGATAGAGAGATAGATAGATAGATGATAAAGAAAGTAAGCTACAGCTGGAGATTTAGAGAGAGATTTATACCTCTGCATTTCTCTCTCTCTCTCTCTCACTCTCTCTCTACCATATATCTATCATTGCCTTTCTGCCCTTCTATGACAACACCTGAGGGACTTTCTACCCTTCCTTTCATGTCTTATGGGGACTATCTCAAAGTATAAAGCTCTGCTCACCCAGTAATTTTTAAGTCAATGGAATGTTACAGTGGACAGAAATGGCCCCCAAAGACATTCATGCCCTAATACCTGGAGCCTGTGATTATGTTCCCTTACATAGTAAAGGGGACTTTGTAAATGTGATTGAGATTACAGACCTTGAGATGAAGTGACTTTTCTGAATTTTTATGGTGATCCCAGTTCAAGTACATGAGTGCTTTAAAGTGGAGAGAACCTATCCCAACTGGGGTCAAGGAGGGGTTGGTAATAAAAAAGGGTCAAAGAGAAGCAGTGTGATGGTTTTAAAGATGGCAAAAAGAGATGAGAAAATGTAGAATGCAAGCAACCTCTAAAAGCTGGAAAAGATAATGTAACAAATTCTTCACATGCAGCCCCACAGTAGAGCATCTGTTCTTAGTACTACACCTTAGAGTCTGTCTAAATAAAATTTAGTAGAGCATCTGTTCTTAGTACTACACCTTAGAGTCTGTCAAAATTGTGGTCCAAAGCAAAGAGTTGTTTTTTGTTTGTTTGTTTGTTTTTTGAGTTGGAGCCTCACTGTCACCCAGGCTGGTGTGCTATGGCAAACTCATGGCATCCACAGCATTGACCTACTAGGCTCCCGTGATCTTTCCACCTCAGTCTTCCAAGTAGCCAGAACTACAGGTGTTCGCTACCACTCTCAGTTAATTTTTTATTTATCGCAGAGACAGGGTCTTTCCAAGTTGCCCAGGCTGGTCTCAAACCTGCGGGCTCAAGCAATCCACTCGCTTCGGCCAAAGTGCTGGGATTACAGGCTGAGTCACCAAACACAGCTAGCAAATATATTTTTAATATGAGTAGAAGGACCTAATATGACCTGCCCTTTTTTTTCTCTCCAGCATAATTCTGTACCACTCATAGTGAGTTCTCTACATTCTAGTCATAATGCAATATTTTGTCTGCAACACAAAATAAAAGTAATTAGACAAATTATGGATTAATCAGCAACCAGTAATCATGGGTTTTTTGCAGGGGGGATTTGATTCAGTAAGGACACGTACACAACAATAGCAATTTACTAGCTTTCAGCAACATTTGAGATTCTGCCTTTTTTGGGGGGGGGGGTTGGAGTCTCCCTCTGTTGCCCAGACTGGAGTGCAGTGGCCGCTCCCGGCCACCGCAGCCTCGACCTGCTGGGCTCCGGCGATCCTTCCGCCTCCGCCTTCCGAGTAGCCGGAATTACAGGCATGCGCCACCACGCCCGGCTGATTTTTTGATTTATTGTAGAGATGAGGTCTCTCCAAGTTGCCCAGGTGGGTCTTGAACCCTCAGGCTCAGGCAATCTACTCACCTCAGCCTCCCAAAGGCGTGGGATTACTGGCTGAGCCACCGAGCCCGGCTGAGATTCTGCCATTTTTAATACTTGGAAATGCTCGAGGGAAGAGTGTTCTTCTCATTTTGGGAGGAAGAATAATTACATCTAGTGGTCATGAAAGTAGTTGGCTGGTGTAACTCCTGAACTTACCCTCTTAGCTACAGATCTGTTCTTTTTCCCAAATGCAAAACGGTCTCTTGGTATGATCAGTGTTCAGTGTTTCAAATTCCAGGTTACATGTTTCACTGTCAATTTATTCATTGATGTTATTTTAGTAAATCACTCATTAAAATTTCTGTGCAGTTATTTGAATTTGGTTTACAAAACAACAACAACAAAGAAACAAAATATTTCATGTTCTGATCCTTTGGTATTACTCACAGACAGCTGAATCTGCGGTATTTATTATCCATTTTATGTATGACTTTTCTAAATTATGCTTTTCCTTGTTAACATCATATAACCATTTCTGTATTATCTTAGGAATGGCCTTACTTATAAATTGCATGGTATTGTAACTCTGTTCTTATTCTTCTTAATGAGAGGTTTTTGTTCTAGCCTAGTGGTGAGAGAGGGACTTGAGTCTAGTTAACCATCTAACCAATGCTGTGTCCAAGAGGAAAGCATTGTATTTATGTAAATAAATATGGAGCCATTATATATGATATGTAACAGCATTATATTTTCTTCTGGCCCTATGTTTTACTAATCAACTTAATCATCAGCTAGATGCAGTGGCTCACAACTGTAATCACGGCAACTTAGAAGATGAGGAAGGAGGATCACTTGAGGCCAGGCATTTGAGACCAGCCTGGAAAATATAGTGAGAACTCCATCTCTAAAACATTAAAAATAAATTAAAAATAGCTAGTTGTGGCGTTGTGCACCTGTAGTCCCAGCTTAGGAGGCTGAGGCAAGAGGTTCATTTGAGCCCAGGAGTTCAAACCTGTGGTGAGCTATGATAGCGACACTGTAAATACAGTCTGAGTGACAAAGTGAGACCCTGTCTGTAACAGAAAAGATTAACAGCGAAACTTAGGCATTAATTTTCTAAATGGATTTATTGATATTCAGATATCTTTTTTCATACAAAAATTCCATTTTATTTGGCTTAAGTATTTAAAAGTAACCCATCAAAATGAAACTATACAGCAATGTGAATTTAAGTTTCTAAAAGCTATCAGAAATCTAGATTTCTGCCACAAAATAACTGACTGGCTCATTTAGGATTTCTTTTTACTTCACATATATATGAACTCGTAAAATGGTACTGTCAGTATATTTATAATATCAACCTTTTATATCACCCTTTTATTAACATTACTATTCTTATAAAGCATTTTGCCTGTGTTTCTAGGGTTACTTTTCTCTTAAAAAAAAGTATTTTCTAAAAATACGGTAACAAATTATAACATTTTTTTCTTATTTGGTAGCAAATCTTATTTGAACAACTAATTTTGATCTTTCAGAGATTGCTTTTAAACTTTAAAACAGTTTTAAACAACATTTCTGTGATTTTCAGCAATAGCTTTTAGAGATATTTCTAAGGAGAAAGGCACAAGAAAACTTGATTTTATGTGTTGAATGAAAAGTCTTATAGAAATGTTTTGAAATTATTATAATGAAAGGTTAAATGAAAAAAAAATTCTAGAAACTCAAGGATAACATGGTTCTGAGCAGATAGCTTATGGAGAATTTGAGTCAATGTACTTTAAAAGTTTTTAAAATACTGTCTTTGACACTTTAAAAAGATCAGAAGAAGTAGATGCTCGATGTGGATAAGACATAAGTGGTGACATAGAGGGCTCTTTACTACGCTTCATGCATTTTGTCTAGAGGAGTACAAAGAAGAAAACTGAAGTGGATTTCTACAAAGTCTACCTTTTTAAATAGTTTCTGTTTTGTTCAAGCAAATTTTACTTCAGATGAAAAGTCATATTTGATTTTATACAAAGTGCTGAGAAAAAGTTCACAAAATCATCCACTATAAGAGGGAGGGAGGGAGGAAGAAAGGAAGGAGAGATTTGAAAGACATCTACTCTACAAAATAAAACACTTGGTTTAATCTACAAAACTTGCATACACACAAGGTTTCTCTTCTACTTCGTTTTCAAACCATATTGTTTGCTACATTATGTATTGTGTTCTTGTTATAACTTTTGTTTTCTTGAGATTCCCAAACCCTGTCCATCCACTGTCTTTCTTTCTTGATAAATGACAATCCTATTCTTATAGTTTTTCAAAATAAAATACTGGAAATCATTTGACAGCCCCTATCTGTCGGACGACTGACAGATCTACCTAAAGCTATATTTCGAATTCATTTTTTTTTTTTTCTTTTTGGTGCTACCACTGTCACCACCCTGGTCTAGTCCACCATCCTTTCTTCCAGAATATTGCAATGACATCCTAACAGGTCTTCCTCTTTTGATTTAAGAGACTCTATGCTCCATAAAGCATGCACTGTAATCTGTTTAAAATTTAAATGAGCCGGGCTTGGTGGCTCAGCCTGTAATCCCGCGCCTTTGGGAGACTGAGGTGAGTGGATTGCCAGAGCCCGCGGGTTTGAGACCAGCCTGGGCAAATTGGTGAGACCTCATCTCTACAATAAATCAAAAATCAGCCGGGCGTGGTAGCGCGTGCCTGTAATTCCGGCTACTCAGAAGGCTGAGACGGAAGGATCGCCGGAGTCCAGCGGGTCGAGGCTGCGGTGGCCGGGAGCGGCCACTGCACTCCAGTCTGGGCGACAGAGTGAGACTCCAACTCAAAAAAAAAATGAATTAATTAATTAAATCATGTCATACCCTGCCCCAAATCCTTATATTGTCTTTCCATATCAAAGTTAGTAAAAGTCAAACTCCTTAGAATGGCATATAGACCTTTACTTCCCACTGCCTGAACACTCTTCTACCAGAGATCAGAATGGTTTGTTTCATGTCTTTTTCAACCTTTGTTCAAGTGTTGTCTAATTAGAATAGTATACCCTGACAGCCATCTATCAATAACCTCATGTCCTTTCTTAACGCTTCTTAAACATTTAGCTGATACATAACATGAAAAGTAATAAATATTTCTATGATGCTGTGTTCCATACACTAACGTGAGCACTTTGTATTGACCCATTTAATTCATATCACAACACTAAGACTAAGAGTTTCATTACACTCATTTTATATACAAGGAACGTTAGGCATCCTATGTTGGGTCACCCTAAGACTACAGAGTTATAAAGTGGCAGAGCTGAGATTCAAGGCTTGAGATTAGTCTCAATTATTTGTGCTCTTGTCCACTATGTGATGCAGTTTCTTTTACTATAGATTTTCTTGTTTGTTTGCTTGTTGTCTATCTTCTCCTGCAAGAAATGAAACTTCATGGAAGCAGTGATTTCTTCTTTTGCTCATTATCATACCCGAGTTCTTAGAATATTTCTCATTCACAAAAGCCTCTCAAATATTTGTTGAATGATTCCATGTTTCATTCACACTACTCTTCTGTCTAAAACATACAGCTTTACCTGGTTAATTCCAGCTTAAATTTTAGTTAGTCTCCGCTACACACATTGTTATTTGAAACTGAAGACATTCCTGATAATCTATGCTGCTTATCCCAAATCTTTGCCCAAGATAAATGATAACTTAATTTTGTAGGAGATAAACAGGTGCATTTATATGGAAGAAGATATTGCTTAGGACAAGGAGACCTCAAATGGTTAGCACAGGATCTATTTGTAAGGATATATCTTAGCAATGCTTAGAATTGGCTCTACTTTCTCTGCCTCCCAAACTAAAGATGACATTTAGCCTTAAAAAAAATTATATTTTGGTCATGCAGTTTTATTATACTAAAGTAGAGTATTAAGAGAAAGTTCTCAGATGACATTCAATTGAATCGGTTTTTTGGTCAGTATTTTATTTTTATTATATAAAATATACATTAAAAAATCTAAGAAAATCTGAGATGATTTATTATTTTCTGAGTATCCTTACATTTAATGGAAGTTGCATATATATTTACCAGACATGTAAAACAATATTTTTATGCATAGCACGCTTTAAATAAAATGATGAAAAATTACTGGAATGTGCAATACACTAACTGTAATTGTAAAGAGTAATAATTTAAGAATAAAAGCATATTAAAAATCAATTTAGTGAGACTTTGTTGTATTTCTTTCATTTTTCTAATAGTTTTTAGTTGTACACTTTAGTTAATAGATAGGTATGCTTAGTAATAATTTCTCATGCAATAGTTATTTTGTTGACAATATGAAAATGTTTTCATATCACCCATGGAACAATTTCATAATGAAACCATATTGACCTTCATGAGTTATGGGAACAAAATGAACTTCTGTGACAGATGGCTTTACAATTGCCCTCTTTTAAAATTGCTTTTACAAATCATTGGCAAACCTTAGTAAAATAGAAAGATCAAGATAATAACATTAGTATAAATAAGCTTGTTTTTATAATCTAAAGTTAAATACATTTCCTTTGTTGAGATTAAAATAATCACTCAAAATCTCTAGAAACACTTTTTCTTAAATTTAAAATCAGGATTGTACTGACATTTTTGCCCTATCTGTGAGCTGGGCTATTTATATGTAGTGTCATGTTTGCTTCTCATAACAAATATATGAAATTGTAATCGCTTTCACCATTTTACAAATTAAGAAAGTATGACTCAGAGGCATTTGATATCTTGCATAAAACCACACATAAAGAGTATATAGGATTCAAAATCTATTTTCTCAGATTTCAAAATCTAGTTTGGCTATTTCAGAAACTTTTTTTTCTTAATATATCTAAATTTTTATATGTCTACAAAATTTAACTTTCACCACATCCTCGAAGCCTAATTAAAAATAAAAGAGGTAGTTTGACAAGCTGTAGTGACCTTGAGGTTGTACCTCTAGAGACCCGACGTCAGAAGTCCATTTGAGCAGGGGTCCCAGTTGCCCTCTGAGGGCCATCACCTTTTGTGCTGATGCAACTTTCCATGAACTGCTCTCAATCAATCACAAGCATCACAGCTTGTGCCTGTGAAAGACTGGGCTCCTCTGAGGCTGCCATTGACCACAGGCTGCTTGGTGATAATCCATTAGGAGTCAGATTTGTTTTCTCTGACTTCTCCATACGCTTTCACACTTTTCTCATGTCTCTTTTCTTTGATAAAAATCTTTATACACTTCATCTCATTTTGTCATGTGTTTTTGGGGTACAGAAAAATATATGACACATTCACCTTACAAGCATGGCAATTTCTGACCTCTGGCTTATTTTCTTTGCGGGCCTTAAATGAGATGCCTCACCTTCCCATCTCTTCATGTGCAATTGGTATGCCTCTTCCAAACTTAATTATTAACTTAAAATAAAATCTACTGTGCTCTCCTTCAGTAAAAAACTAAGTTCATTTTCCTTGAGTTTCTCTAATAATTTACGTGTACCATTCTAGTGGATCTTTTACTTAGTACCTTGTCCTAGAGATCCATGGGTAGATCGTTTGTCATTGATATTATTTTATCTTTTTCAAGAAAAACAGCCTAATAGTTATATAATTTATTATGCCTAGTATAATATTTTATGTAATCATTCAAAGTTTCTTTGCTTATTAAATAAATCAAAGGTTGGTAAACTACAAACCATGGACAAATCCAGCAGGTTGCTGGCTTTTATACATTTGTATTGGAACACAGTCACACCAATTCATTTAAATATTTTCTGTGGCTACTTTACCATTATATTTTTGCATTACAGTAGCAGAGTTGAGTGTAGTCAATTTCCATCATTGGCAATTGTTATGATATGTAAAATCACTACAGACACTAAATAAGTGAATACAGAACCATTTCTCCTAGAAGAAATAGAGGATTACGTTCCTGTGGGTCTCTTGTCACATATTTTATCAACCAATCAGTACATAGCTTTCCTTTGTGTTTGTTTCTATTAAAGTAAATTGATTTAAAATATAATGTTGACTTATTAACATTGAACTCCTGGCTAAGAGCACTATAATTCATGCCTGAAAGAAGTTTATCTAACACATGTTTTATCTTCACAAGGCACATCACATCTTCTTGTTCTTAGAATACAAGACAGCATTTCAACATTATGCTTAGGGGCAAAAATCATCAACATAAGGCACAAAGATACCAAAAAAAAAAAAAAAGTGATACTAGATAGACTATGAAAAGGACACTTGTTTACAGTAAGAAAGGTAAAACCAAAAGGCAGAACAGTGCCTTTTTCGACCTTAGTTAACATGATGTGTGTTGGACAACTCATTTCCACTGCTTTGCTTATATCTGTAAATGACTGCACAAGCAGGTCAATGTAAATTTAGGGTTACAAGCAATTATTACTGAGTGGGCATATTCATAAGTACAAGATTGATGCAGAATAAAGATTGGTTACAGTTGCAACTGAAGCCTTGTAGCCAATAAAGCCTAAACTATTGGCAACCTGAGCATTTACAGAAAATGAAGCTTGCCAACTCCTGGAATTACTGAAAAAGTCAGAGATTAGTGAAAATTAGGGAGTTTGAGGTTGCTCAAGAAAACTATGTTGAGTTGAGCATAAAAGTCATTATAGGAATGCTAATATTTCTTTGAAGTACTGATTTCAGTTCTCTTGGTTAAACACCCAGAAGTAGGACTGCTGGATCATGTGGTAGCTTTATTTTCAATTATTTGAGGGACTTCTACCTGTTTGCTATTGTGGCTACATCATTTTGCATTACCACCAACAATAAACAAGAGTTCCAATATCTTTACATTCTCATCAACACTTGCCTTTACCTTTATTTATTTATTTATTTATTTTTTAAGTTGAAGTCTTACTCTATCTCCCAGACTGGAGCGTGTGGCACACACATGGCCACCCCACCGTCGATCTGCTGGACTCCAGGGATCCTTTTGCCTCAGCCTTCCAAGTAACTGGAACTACAGGCGTGCCACCACACTCGGCTAATTTTTGATTTATTGTAGAGATGAAATCTCACCAAATTTCTCGGGCTGGTCTCGAACCTGTGGACTCAATGCACTCGCCTCAGCCTCCCAAAGTGCTGGGACTATAAACTGAGCCACCACTTAGCCCAGTCACCTTTACCTTTTTGATAGTAGCCATTTTGACCAGTAGGAGGTGATATGTCATTGTGGTTTGGGTTTGGGTTTGGTTTGGGTTTGCAGTTTCCTGATAACACTGAGTATCAAGGGGATTTTATTACTCCTATGCTCATTGCAGCATTCTCACAACAGCCAAGATGTGGAAACAATCTAGGTGTCCATCAACGGATGAATGCATAAAGAAAATGTGGCATATACACAATGTAGTTTTATTCAGCCTCACAGAAAAAGAAAATCCTGCAATTATGCAATAAAATAATGCCCTTGGAGGACATTATGGTAGGTGAAATAATCTACTCACAGAAAGACAAATACTGCATGCTGCCACTTGTATGAAGTATCTAAGATAGTCAAATTCGTAAAACCAGAGTGGAATGGTGGTTACCAGGGCTGAAGGAAGGCGGAAATTGGGAATTACTAATCAACAGACAGAACATTTCAATTAAGCAAGATGAATAAGCTGCGCCTAATGTATTATACATTTAAAATGTTGTTTAGAAGGTAGATCTCATGTTATCTGCTCTTATCACAATTAAATAAAATTTTAAAAACGGAAAAGTCATCATAATCTTTAACAACAATATATTAGAAGTTTATTTTTTGTATACCTATATCACATATTATTAAAAGGTTGTGGTCATTAATTACCAATTAAAATATTTGAAGAATGGTTTCTCTATTTTGTGTAGCATAGTTTCAAGCTCCAGTTTGGTAAGCTTCTCATTTAGAACAACTGACCCAGGAGTTACAAGTTCAAGTATAGCAATAAATGTACTTGACTTATTTAATTCAGAGAATCATCAAATTTATGAGGCAGTAAACACTCTGTGTAAGTGAGATGACATAATTTTTAGTTTCCATTTTGACTCTGGATGAAAAGCATACCTTTTTCCATATAGTGAATAAGATGTTTTTTTTTTGAAATTTCAGAAAGTATACATTTGGATTAAAAATTGTTTGAATCATGTAACCCAAATTTAACTGGAAATATTTGACTATCATAACTAAATATTTGTTTTCAATAGTTTGTATTTTGTTCATTAACTACATAGATGTATAAACCAAATCACATTAAATAAAATAGAAAAAAATTTATCATATTTGCATTACATTCCAATAGAACTTGGTCAAGGCCCTTTTTTTGACCATGTAATTTAAAGTTAACATATGCATGTAACTTTGAAACATTTTCAACCAATGAAGAGATTTCTGTTTATCAAAAGTAGAGCTTGCCTTCTTAGCCTTTAAAAAAGTTATTATTAAGAAAAGATTTTATTTTGAAAATTTTTAAAAATTACTTAAAATTATCTTTAACATCAGGGCCTATAGTTAGCATTTAAAATGTATTATCAGCTACTCATTTTTTTTCTACTTTTTATAATAGACTAAATCAATTATTTTTATTTTCAAGTCTGTTGAGTGATAAACCAAAATAAGTGTAAATTAAAATGTGATAGAATAAAGCAATATATTGATTATGTCAGTATAAAGCATTGTTTATTATATTTTATGTTCTTCTGTGTCCTAAAAAAACAGATGACAAATGATTTTATAGCTTTGACTATTGGTTTTAGTGGCGACTCCTCATTAGAAACAGAGTAGCCATTTCTGCTTACTTGCTTACTTCTAAGTTAGGTGTTCAAGAAAAGTTTGTTGGCCAGTTCCTCTATCGTTTAAACAGCATATATCAGAATGTTACAGCTGTTACAGAAGACCTTCAACAAAGCAAAGTTGTATCACTTTGCAATTATTAGCAGCTAAATAGATGTACTCTCCACAATTTATTCCTTATTGTTTATTGTAAGTTTGTGTTATTGAGATCACCATGTCAATCAGATTCCCCCTTTTAAACCAGATATAGAATTCACTACATCTTTTATCCTATTACTTTATATGTAAAGCAATTTACTTTTGTTTAAACTATAGCAATTATTCATGCACCTTCTTGTATACAACCAAGCTGCTCTACCTGCCATCTGTGTAGATGCATGATTACATCTGGAAGATAATTGAAAGCATTTGGCCCCTGTGCAAATTTTGATGTATCATTGCTGGTTTCGTTGTCAATCTGAAATTCACTAGAGTATTTTTTGCAAAATTGTTCTGAATAATTTTTAAATATTTTATCCGCCAATTCTTAAAATTGATAAAATACTATGTATTAAACTCAGAAGAAGAAAAGTTACAAAAAATTGTAGGGAATGAAGATTTTTTATTCGGTTAAAATACCAACAACAACAAAAGACTAGAAATTAAAAATACACAGAGTTATGGGCTGCATACAGAAAGTACATACAAAGAAAAAATTAAAAATAAACCTACTTTCTGAAATAGAAAGACTCAATAAATAACTCTGACAAATACTATATTTGAACACCTCTAGAATTCAAAACTCAATATCATCTTTTCATCATTCAACAGCTTTCATCATTGCTAAGATGATCAGTGCTGCTGAAGTTTGTTTTGTCTCTCCTACTGTAGTTATATAATAAGAATGATCATGACAACATCTTTAGATTAATGTGTTTCATCTACTCAAACTATAAATGTTTCACACTTAGTTCATCTCTGCAGTAGACTCTCAGCTTTTGTATATTAAGTGGTTCAACTAATTCTTTTTAATTTAAAATCTAGAAACATGTTTTTTGTTCTTCTTATGTGTACTATCTGTATAATACTGAGAAATACACCGACATTGGTTTTTTATTTTCAAGATCTTTACCAATTCACAAATTTTATTATTTCATAACTTTTTATACTCTACACACTATCTATAAAAAGACATTTCTTTCTGAAAATATTTCTCAAATTTCACATTATAACAATCTTATTCTATGTGCCTTTAACTTACTATTTTACTTTTATTTACTATTTCACTTATTTATTTTATTTTATTTACCACTTTTATTTTTATTACTATTTTATAATACATTAATGTGTTTATTAGACATTTTGGATTATTCAACTGTAAATCCATTCTGTGTCTATTTGAGAGACATATTAATCTTTTATTCTGCACTCATTGAGAAAGATAACAGACTCTTAGGATACGACAATAAGTAAAACAAAGGTGCTTCCTGAGTAGAATTTGTGTTATTTGCAGTGTGTATAGAAAACCAGTTAATGCCAATTAAACTAGACTACATTACAGTGGCTTGTCAGAGTTCAGAGGCTGCCGAGAAAGCTTAAACAGCTTTCACTTTGTTTTACTCTCCAACCTGGAAATAAAATTGCAAAGCCTTTATGATATAAGAGGTAAATCAAAATTACACAAAGAGCTCCCAGTATTTCTTGAGTTACTTTAGTTTAATTCCACTCACACTAGATTGAATGAGCCAAATAACCCACAGACTCATTGCTTTTATACTGTTAACCTGCAGAAAATGGGATACCTGGCAAGATGAAGATGGGACAAGTCAAACTGTAAAGATCACTACAAAAGGTGACTCTGAAGTCATTTAAACATGCCCCCACAGTGCTGCCTCCACAGGAGGTGGCTGCTATAGGAGGCCCCATGTAGCAAACTGCCATCACAGCACTATGGCCTCCGCAAGGGACTACTGCTGTAGTTGTTACCAGGTGCTGAGCAATTGCCATCCCTGGGGCTCTCTCGGCTCCGGCCCAGGGAATTCCCAGCTTCCTCCTCTATCCCAAGCAACCTGTGGCAAACCAAACTGTAGCATCCAGCTATCTCACTGGTTCCCAGTGCCTGATGCTGGACACACACCATCATTGCCATCATAGAGGATCTACTGGGCCCCAGACAAATGGAGAAAAAGGATCAGGGAAACTCAAGAGAAGACCATGCCTGGTGAGGAGTTGCCCACTGCAGCCATTTTCCAGGCAGAGATTCACATTGCCCCGCCCATCTCCTTGCAGTCTCCACCCTGTTGCCTAAGGTAACCTCACCAAACCAGAAGACAAGCCCCTCCCCTATGCTGAATCAGACAGACAACTCAGTTGTGTGTGGCCGACCTGTCAGGTAGAAAGCTGACCCAAGCTATGAGTAACTTTATCTGCCAGCAATGAGAGCAGAGGGGAAAGGCTAGAGATCAGGACTGAAGAAATTTAGACATTAAGGAAAGACCTCAGAGCTTGTCTGATTTCTTATTTTGACTTTTTATTTTATTGTTTTGACTGCTTGTTTTACTTACTTTTGTTTGAATTTTGACTTAGACTACCTGTTTATGTTGGGGAAGAATACATCAAAAGGCGTGATTTTATTGGATTGTCTTTGTGTGATTACCAGTAGGCTTTAGGGAGTTTTGTTTGTTTGTTTTTTACTCTTTTCTGACTTTGTGTCTCTTTTCATTCGTTAGTTCATATGTATGTCTGTTTTCCCTCTTACTCTTTACTCTCTCCAACTTCCTCTTGACCCCCCTTCTCCAATTATTTTCCCTTTCCTTACCTCCTTTTATTCCAGGGAGCAAACCTGAACCCCCACTGCATGGACAGATTGCAAGGCAGTGGGAATTGGGTTCCAGGGTGCTGATACACCTGCCAGTGGATACTGAGATGTGCAGATAGATTCTAAATCACAGCTTCACCCTCAATTAAATCTCAAAACTGAAAAAGGTACAGCCCCCAACCCACAGTTCAGCCTCAAAGTGAACAAAGCCAGAGAATCCTCATAAGGAAGGGCAGGAGATTGAACAAAAATAAGTAAAAGCAACCCCACCTTCCCTGAAAAACAGAATTAAAGAAGGGAGGAAAAGAGGGAGAGAAAAATCTACACAAATTAAGAAAAACCAAAAGAAGAATATGGGTCTCTCACAGACTCCTGGGAGGTCAGACACTGAGGAAAAAAAGACTTCAGAATGCAAACAATGAAGAGCTCCCAGAATGAATGGTCTCTAACTACAAACCCAGATATAAAGACATTAATAGAGAGATTAAAAAGAATTGAGGAGAGGTAAGAGGGAAATAGGAAGGAGTTGATGACTGAGATAACAGTAGTAAAGAATACTGTGAGTGAAATAAATAACAAACTGATAAGCATGGAAAGAAGAATGAGCCAAGCAGGAGAAAGAATTTCAGAACTTGAGGATCAAAATATAGAACTAACCCAAACTGTCAAAAACATAGAAAAAAAAAAGCTTAAAAAGAAAGAATAAAACCTTCAAGAGAGAAGAGATTACTCCAAGAGACCAAACCTAAGAATAATTGGACTTCCTGGGGCAAAAAGAGAGACAGAGACCACCCTGGAACAAACATTATATGAAATTATTCAAGAAAACTTCCCTCATCTCATCTGTGATGCAAAAATTCAAACACAAGAGATTCAGAGAACCCCTGAAAGACAACAAATAAGAAGACCAACTCCCAGACACATAATAATTTGCCTAAACAAAGTAGGTGTAAAAGAAAAAAATCCTAAAGACAGCAAGAGGAAAAGGTCAAACTACCTACCATGGAAGACCAATTAGAATAGCAGCAGATTTATCTACAGAAACCCTTCAGGCTAAGAGAGCTTGGGATTCTATCTTCAAAGTTCTAAACAATAAACAATTTCAACCAAGAATAACCTTCCCAGTCAAGCTAAACTTCATTAGTGACGGAGAATTAAATCTTTCCCAGATGTCCAATCCCTAAGAACTTACACTGCCTCCAGGCCACTTCTATCAGAAACACTTAAGAAAGTATTAAACACAGATGAAAAGGGAAAAAGAACAATGTTCTTCAAAAAAGTACAGGAAAAAACTTAAAAACACACATGAACCAACCCAAAAAACAAAAGAAAGAAAACAGACAAACAGGGACAACAACAACTCTGTAAGAACCTCATGATAGGAATCAACTTTCACATTTCAATAATTAGCCTGAATATGAATGAACTAAATGCACAACTGAAAGGGTAAAATGGATAAAATATCACCAGGCAACAATATACTGCCTCCCAGAGACCCATCTCACTAGAAAGGACACTCACAGACTCAAGTAAGAGGATGTGAAGCAAAATTTCAGGCAAATAGAACACAAAAGAAAGGAGGAGTTGCTATCTTAATCTCAGACAAAATACCCTTTAGGCTATCAAAAATTTTAAAAGATACAGAAGGCCTACATAATGATAAAATGTTGAATCCATCGACAAGAAATATCCATCCTAAACATATACACACCCAACATAGGAGTGCCAACTTTCATAAAGCAGCTTCTAGGTAAACTCAAAAAAGATATTGACTCTAACACTGTCATAACTGGGGTCTTTAATACTCCACTCACAACCCTAGACAGATCATCAGGACAAAAAATCAAGAACAAGATCCAGAACCTCAATGTGACTCTTGACCAAATGAACTTAGTTGATACCTACAAAACACTCCACCCAACGAACACAAAACATACGTTCTACTCATCATTGAATGGAACGTACTCTAAGATTGACCACATCTTTTACCATAAAACAAGCATAAACAAATTTCAAAAGATTGAAATTTTTCCATGCACCTTCTCAGACTACAGTGGAATAAAAATAAACATCAACACCAGCAAGATTCCCCCCAAACACACAAAGACATGGACATTAAACAACATGATGCTAAACAACACCTAGGTCAACACAGAAACCTATCAGAGATTAAAAGAGACATGGAAACAAAAGAAAATGAAGAAACATCTTACCAAAATCTCTGGAATGCCAAGAAAGCTGTAGCAAGAGGAGAATTCATATCTCTACAAATGTACTTGAAGAAAATGGAAGGATCACAAATTAACAGCCTAATAAGTCATCTAAGGAAGCTGGAAAAGAAAGACCATCAAAATTCTAACTTCAATAGAAGAATTCAGATCACCAAAATAAAAGCCCAAATCTGGGACATAGAAGACAAAAAGTACAAAAAAGTCAATGAAACAAAAAGCTGGTTCTTTGAAAGGATAAACAAGATCATGGTCCCCTAGCTAGACTGACCAAGAAAAAGAGAGAAAAAGCCCAAATAAACACAATCAGAAACAAAAAAGATTAAGTCACATCTGACCCTGAAGAAATACAAAAGTTCATGAGATTACTATGCACATTTGTATGGAAACCAACTTGAAAACCTTAAGGAAATGGAGGACTTTCTGACATCACACAACCTGTCTAGGTTGAAACAAAAAGAAATTGAGACCCTAAATAGAACAATAACAATCAAGGAAATTGACTACATCATAAGAAAACTAACTACAAAAAAAAAAAAAAAAAGACCTGGACCAGATGGCTTTCCAGCAGAATTCTACAAGACATATAAGGAGGAACTGATACCAATCCTAATGAAAGTATTCTGGTGATTGAGAAAGATGGAACTCTCTCCAAATAGTTTTATGAAGCTAACATCACATTGATACCCAAGCCAGGTAAAGATCCAAAAAACAAAGAGAATGACAGGCCAATATCTTTGATGAATATAGATGCTAAAATTCTCAGCAAGATCCTACCAAACTGGATTCAGCAACACATCTCAAAAATCATCCATCATGACCAAGAAGGCTCTATCCCTGGGATGCAAGGCTGGTTCAACATTCATAAGATCATAGATGTAATTAAGTACATCAACAAACATCAAAACAAAAGCCACATGATTATATCATTAGATGCAGAAAAAGATTTTGATAAAATTCAGTGCCCCTTCTTGATAAAAACCCTTGAACATTTATGCATACATGGAACATACCTCAAAATAGTAAAAGCCATCTACAAGAAACCCACAGCCAGCATACTCCTAAGCAGACAAAAATTGGAACCATTTCCCCTGAAAACTGGAACAAGACAAGGATGCCCACTCTTACCCATCCTGTTCAATGTAGTTTTAGAAGTCCTGGCTAGAGCAAACAGAAAAGAGAAGGTGATCAGGGGTGTCCAAGCAGGAAAAGAGGAAGTTAGGTTATCTCTCTTTGCAGATGACATGATTGTATACCTTGAAAACCCAAGAGAATATGTCAAAAACCTCCTTACACTGATAAAATACTTTGGAAAAGTCTCAGGGTATAAAATAAATGTGCAAAAGAAAATTGTGCTTCTTTATACCAATAATAAACGAATAGAAATCCAAATAAAAGACACAATTCCATTCACAATAACCACACACAAAGATGAAATGCCTTGATGTCTTCCTAACCATAGATGTGAAAAACCTTTACAATGAAAAGTACAAAACACTGCTAAAAGAAATCAAAGATGATACAAACAAGTGGAAAAATATCCCATGCTCATGGATTGGAAGAATCAACATTGTTAAGATGTCCATCTTACCTAAGGCAATATACAGATTTAACTCAATAACCATCAAATTATCTTCTCAGATCTAGAATATTCTTCTCAGATCTAGAAAAAACAATACAGGAATTCATATGGAAAAATAAACGACCAAGAAAAGCAGAGCAATCTTCAGCAAAAAAAAAAAAAAAAGCAGGAGGTGTCACACTACCAGACTTTAAACTTTACTATAAAGCTACAATAATCAAAACAGCCTAGTATTGGTACAAGACCAGGCATATAGACCAATGGAATAGAATTGAGATTCCAGAAGCAAAACCTCAATTTCTCAACCAAGTCATCTTCGACAAAGTCTCCACCACCCACCACTGGGGAGAGGAGAACCCATTCAGTAAATGGTGCTGGGAAAACTGGCTGACCACATGCAGAAGATTCAAACAGGACCCCTATCTATCCCCATACACAAAAATTAACTCTAAATGGATCAGAGACCTAAATGTAAAACCTCAAACCATAAGAACCTTAGAAAATGCAGGACACACCCTTATGGAAGTTGGAACTGGCATCCAATTCCTGAGCAAAACCCGAAATGCACAGGCCATAAGAGATAAGATAGACAAGTGGAACCTCATTAAACTGACAAGCATTTGCAAAGCCAAAGAACCCATCAAGAGAGCAGAGACACAGTCCACAGTCTGGGAAAAAATATTTGCCAACTCCATGTCTGACAAAGGCCTAACATCAAGGATCTACAAGGAACTCAAACGTGCTGAAAAGAAAAAAACAAAAAACCTCATTACAAAGTGGGCAAAAGGTATGAAGAGACACTTCTCATAGGAAGACATATGAGCAGCCAACTGATACATGAAAAAATGTTCAGCTTCATTAGTCATCAAGGAAATGCACATTAAAAGTACACTGAGATACTACCTAACTCCAGTCAGAATGGCCATTATCAATACCTCAAAAAATAACAGATGCTGGAGAGGATGTGGCAAAAAGGGAACACTTTTACACTGTTGGTGGGAGTGTAAACTAGTACAACCTCTGTGGAAATCAGTGCGGTGATTTCTAAAAGTTCTAAAAATCAACCTTCCATATGACTTCGCAATCCCCCTACTGGGAATATAGCTTGAAGAACTCAAAGCACTCTATAAAAAAGATACCAGCACATGTATGTTTATTGCAGTATAGTTCACAATAGCAAGATCATGGAACCAACCATGCTGTCCATCAAAAGAGGACTGGATTAAAAAAATGTGGTACATATACACAATGGAATATTACACAGCCATAAAAAAGAACAAAATCATGAATTTTGCAGCAACATGGATGGAATTAGAGTTTATAATACTGAGTGATCTTTTACAGAAACAAATATCTGAGTATCACATCTTCTCACTCATAAACGGACCTTGACCAACAACCATCATACTATAGGAAATGGATTGATAGTGGCAGGAAACTATGGGGTGGTGGGGGCAGGGAGGGGCAGGGATGTAGGATTAATGGTAGCTAATATCTGTCTGGGGAAGGGGGACACACCTCATCAACAAATGTGCCTGTGCAATGAATATTTGTATACCTAACCCTTAACTGTACCCCACAATTTTAAAATAAAAAATATATGTAATTATATTTTAAAAACTTGCAGAAATCATATAAATAATCAAGTATTACTATCACATAAATCAACTGTGATATTACAAGTATATATATCCATGGACCTTTTTATTTTTTGCAGGACCCTTAGACTTTCAGCAGATCTGGTCATAACTCACCATAATTAACTATTTGATTCTGAGTTCCATTCCTTACTCCCAGTGAATATTAAACAATTCTGGACAATGTGAAAATATGTAACCCCTTAACCTGGTAATAGCACAGACACCATCATAAACAGGTAATACAAATCACTTCTACCTTTAATAGTCTACTGATAATACAAATCTCCAGGTGACTCTTTTAGGTCTTCAGGATGGCAGACTATCCTTATTATATAGTTCTTTCAGTTGTTTTGTTAATACGTTATTCAAAGACAGTAATACCATGTACCTCAGAATGGCAATAAATTGTGTACAGTAGTGAAAAGTTCCAGTCTAGAATGGCCAATGCCATCTTTGTACCTTAAAAAAAAAATTAACTTTATTTTGTTCTTTTATTTGTAATGTTTTTAAAAAAGGTAAGTAGGTGATTGATTTTTAAATTGTTGCATAATAGTTGTATATAATTTCAGGGTACATGTGATAATTTAATAAATTCATATAATTTGTAGAAACCAAATCTGTGTGCTTAAGACATCTATCACCTTAAATATTTATCTTTTCTTTATGCTACTAACATTCTAATTATTTTCTGCTAGTTGTTTTGAAATGTACAATAGATTACTGTAAACTATAGTCACTTACTGATCGATCGTAGACTAGGTCGCATTTTTCTCTCAAACTCCGAATTTGTACCTACTAATCAACTTTTTTTCATTCCTCAACAGGTAAGTATGTGGATGGTAAAAGTGTGTAAGGGAAACAGAGCCAGGATAAGTAAAGAAAAGTTACCCACTGTACTCTAAACATTGCACTAAAACAACAGATACCATAACGACCTTCTGTTCTTTCTAATGAATACCATTAGCTATTGTGGGCTACTTTTATACTCTGAATCAGCAACATCTCTATTGCTTTCCTCTGCCTCTTCCCACATCAATGCTGATATCATGCAAAATAACATGTTGGTGTTTCATCCTTACCTGTTGGTATTTGGAAACATATGAGGGCACCATATCATCTAGATTGGATGCAAATGTGGTTATTTGGTCCATCAGTTTTTAAATGGGTACTCATCCCATTCTTATCAGAACCTCCTCTTTTGCATCATGTTCTGAGAACTCTAAAGTCAGGACCTAATGTGTTGGCTTTGGAAAGGAAACATAGTAATGGCACTCGGCTTGGTGGAGAAAAATGAACTCTTAAAAGCATTCATGATTGCAGGTAAAAATATTAAAAATGGCTGCCACCAAAATGAAGATGTGAACATGAAAATGAATACCAACTGCAATGAGAACTTTTAAAAATGATCACTCTTCTTTCATTCTGGTAGTGGCTTCCACTATAGGATACATATGAAGGATTAAACTTTAATACACAATTTGAGTAAATAATGGGTTGTGAATACACAGAAAACTTTCTGTTCAACTAGGATTCACCCTCATTTCTGAATGCTTTTGGGAAGTTCTATCTTATAGCCTTGCCTGACTTGATTTGTGTGTGTGTGTGTGTGTGTGTGTGTGTGTGTGTGTGTAGGCATGTATGTAAATATGTATTGGTGGTTCCTCATTCCTTCTAACCTTGAAGGTTATGAAGGTTATGTGTCTTTGAATGTGTGTGTGTGTGTGTGTGTGTGTGTATGTGTGTAATAATGTTATGAGTATATACCAGAGTAATACAGTCTTCACATTGAAAAGAAGAATAGAGTAACTTAGTCCTTCTGTCTTTCTGTGGAATTAAATATAAAGATGAAGGAATTAATTGCTCTTTATGATACAAGCCCATGTTGCAGACAACAGGTTATTGGAGGTGATTGTAAAATAGCTAGAGTAATATGAATTAAGAGACAAGGTGAGGTTAATGTGAGTGGTTTCCTTTGTATTAATTTGCTGAAAGTAGAAATTAATTTTGTATTCACCTCTTCCCCATATTGCTTAGGAATTAGCCATTCTTGGCCGGAATATTTTGCTGCTATTACAATTTACTGCTATACTGAACAGCATGATGGGGAGGGAATAAAAAAAAGCGGAATTATCTTTTTTTTTTTGAGTTGGAGTCTCACTCTGTTGCCCAGACTGGAGTGCAGTGGCCGCTCCCAGCCACCGCAGCCTCCACCTGATGGGCTCCGGTGATCCTTCCACCTCAGCCTTCTGAGTAGCCGGAATTACAGGCACGCACTACCATGCCCAGCTGATTTTTTGATTTATTGTAGAGATGAGATCTCGCCTGCCCAGGCGGGTCTCGAACTCGCGGGCTCAGGCAATCCACTCACCTCAGCCTCCCAAGGAGCAGGATTACAGGCTGAGCCACCAAGCCTGGGGAATTATCTTTTAGTGAGCTGACTTACAGGCTTCCCAAGCTAGGCAAGTGTTCTAGGAACCCATCAGTATCAGGGTACCAACTAGAGCTGTTGAGAGAGGCTGCGTTTGGCTTCAGTGAATTTATTTTGGAGGATCTTTCAAAGGTTTGTCTGTTTCATGAAGGGTTATTTATGAGCTCACCTACCCACAACGTGCTGAATGTGCAGCAATTTTTTAACAAAAATTACATGACCCTAGTGCCACAATCTCCCTCTTCACCCAATCTCACCCCTAGCAACTTTTTGTTTGTTTATTTCCCAGTGAAAAGTCTTCCTCAAAGGGAAACGTTTTGTCAATGTGGAAGAGTTGCAACAAAAAAATGGCAGAAGCACTAAAAGCTGTCAAAATTGATGAGTTCAAAAACTGTTTTGAGCAATGGAAACAGCATCCGGATAGGTGTATTGCAGCAAATGGAGAATATTTTGAAGGTGACTGAAGCTTGCACATGTAAAAAAAAAAATACACATTTTAAAATAAATACATTCCTGTTTTGGGGGGGTTTCCCTTCGTATGACGTCCACTGAGTGAATAATAAACAAAACAACAGAAAAAAAAAACTGCATAATAGAGAAAAATCTGAACTCCTCAAGACCTAAAATTGTCACTTAGAAATGTCTTATTGGTAGACTGTTCGAGGTGGAAGTTTACATAGTGATTTGTTTCATCATAGCACTATAATATTAGAAAAAATAATTATTGAAACATAGCTCCTTCTAAAACTGAAGAAAACAAATATTTAATTAAAATCTACAACCAAAATTATCCACATTATATTCAATATAAAACTACTATATATAAATAAGAGATAATAAAAAGAATAGTGTCCATATAGAGATTGCTGGATTTCCAGATGAAAAACTTACAAAACAGATAAAAATATAACCTATAATTTTATAAAACCCAAAGTTATAGAGACACTTTTAAAATAAATGGATAATAACATAAATTAGATGAAAATTCAGAAATGAAAAATCTTAACTCAGAGAAGAGTTAAAAATACAAGAAATAAATTAGTTTAGAAATAAGAATCAAACTGGAGAAATTATAAGAACAAAAGAAAACAGTTGATTATGTTGTAAAATTAAAAGGTGAAGTAATAATTTTAAAAATAAAAATATTTTAAAATATAAGTAAAATTGTCAAAATTTAATAAACTCTAGTATACAGACAATAAGAGTAACTAAAGAGAAAATTAAATCAGGGAAATACAATTAATAATAAAATTTAAGTAAAAAATACTTCTGAAATTAAGATCAATTAAAACTATATGTTGCCGGGCTCGGTGGCTCAGTCTGTAATCCCATGCCTTTGGGAGGCTGAGGTGAGTGGATTGCCTGAGCCCGTGGGTTCGAGACCCGCCTGGGCAGCGA